>NW_020949772.1:2466623-2471029 GCF_900497805.2 Vombatus ursinus
CTTTCTTTCTTTCTTTCTTTCTTTCTTTCTTTCTTTCTTTCTTTCTTCCTAATAGGCATCATCAGCTAATGGGTCCAGTGAACATGGTTTTTTGTAACTCATTTCTGTCTCTTCCAGCTCTCTTGAGGCCTAAGGGAGTTTGAAAAAGAGAATTTGACAGGGGAGCAATAAAGAAAACAATATTCAACCATGACAATGGTCCCATGATATCACATGGCAGAACCATGGCAAAATCCAATTATCATGGATTGCATTGGTAGATAACTTACAGGATGAAAGAGTATGAAGATAATGCAACAGATCCCTGTTTGTTGGCCTACTGTTACCAAGTATCTTTAGACAGGCAGGGGACTATTCTTGGCATCTCTATGGGGGAAGATGGCAAAGAAAGAAGTCATCTTACAGAATAGTAGCATAATATGATTTATGTTTACATCTACACATCATAGAAAGTGAATCTTGATGGGAAATTGAGTTATACACTCTGCCTGCACAACAAACATGTCCTGTGATTCTATGCTATAAAATGTGGTGTTTTCTTAGTGATGCTGATTTCTTTTAAAAATTAAGTAGCAGTGGCTTTTGGAGCAACAGCAGTTCTCCGGTTTATAGGCAGACTGGCAGGCAGTAGATACAAATATGCTTAGCCATGGAGCAGTAAAGGAACAGTTAGAATTAAGAAATGAAATTTCTCAAATAACTAATAAGCTGCTTCTCATTGACATGTCATATCCTGATTCCACACCTTTATAATGGCTTTTTCCTCAGCCTGGAGTGCACTCCCTGTTCATCTACACTTCTGTAATCCCTGATTCCTTTCAACATTCAGTTCAAATGTTAACTTATGTATGAGGTCTTATCCAGTGCCCTCTACCCCAGCAACTAATGCCTATTCTTTTTGGACTTCTTGCATCTGCTTGAATTTTTTTTTTCCATAACCCTATATATTTATACATTATCTTTCCCCTCAGAATGGTCCTTATGGAGTAGGATTTTTTTTTCACATTTGTCATAAATTCCTGAAGAGTAAGGACTGTCTTACTTTTCTCTTTGCATTTCCAGTACCTAGCAAAATCCCTGGCACATAATAAAGGTAAATAAATGCTTGCTGGTTGAGTAGTTAAGGAGCTTACATTCAACTGTGAAGATATGAGATATACAATGATAAGTGTGATGCAGAGAAACCTGTAATGTAGTGGAAAGTGAACAGCATTTGAAGTCAAAGAACCTGGATTTGAAACCCAACTATGTCACTTAAAACAACCTAGTGAATCATTTAACCTCTCTGGGCCTATTTATCCTCATCTGGTAAAATAAGAAATTTAAACACTGAAATTTCTTCCAGCCCTGAATCCATAATTCTAAAGTATATGGAGTGAACCCCCATTCATATATAGGCTCCATACTCCCCTTTCAATAAGGAAGACTTATCAAAATACTCTAGAAGTTACTTTAGGAAGTCATTTTCTTTTTGCTTTGGCAATTGGCGTTAAGTGACTTACCCAGGGTCACACAGCAAGTAAGTGTCAAATGTCAGATTTGAACTCAGGTCTTCCTGACTCTGAGATTGGAGGTCTATCCACTGCACCACCTAACTGCCCCAGGAAGTTGCTTTGAACTGAGGGATAGGCTGTTGAGACTGGGGGAAGAAGGTGTTACTTGAGCTTAACTTTGAAGATAGATAAGAATACTGAAAGTACACGGGTGAGGGAAAAGGCATTCTGGGAATAGGGAAAATCTTGTGTTCCTATAACCCTGTTACAGGAATTTTGTGGGGAATAGGAAGGAAAAATAGAGAATAATTTCCCTTAAGGAGTCTTCAGTTTTATGGGGAGAAAGAGAAAATGGAAAACCGCAAGGGCAAAATATACAAGGTCAAAGTTCTACAGTCAGAAAGGAAGGTACATTAAAAGCAAATGATAAGGGCATTTAGATATGATCATGCAGGCCTCTAAGTGGATGGGCCATAGATAGATTACCCATATATATTACTATAAAGTTATATGTATAAATAGCAGGCATAAAATAGGTTTCCATAATAAAAAGGAGAGAATTCTTAAATTAAATCAGAGTAAAGAATGAGTCAGAGTGGAAAGCATAGGAAAAGTGGGAAAAAAGACCCTAAAATACTTTGGTTTTCCTTACACTGATACATATACACAGAAATATATATATATGTCCATATACACACACATACATACATTCATAATACACAATATGAACACATATATACATACATTCAAACATGAATACATACATGTGTTGTTCAGTCATTTCAGTTGTGTCTGATCCTTTACAACTTCATTTGGGGTTTTCTTGGCAAAGATACTGGATTGGTTTGCCATTTTCTTCTCCGGTTCATTTTACAGATGGGCAAAGTAGGTAAACAGGGATAAGTGACTTACCCAAGGTCACACAGCTAGTAAGTACCTGAGGCAAGATTTGAACTCAGGTCTTCCTGAATTCCCAATCCCATACCTGGCACTCTATCCATTACACCACCAAGCTGCCCATATATACACATACATTTTGAAATGTAATTTTAGAAATGAAAGACTACAGTTTCAGGGAATTAGCAAGAAGTTGATTCTTAAAATTTCTTTTCAAATATTTAAACTTTTAAGCAATTTAGATTCTTCAAGTTGAAGTTTGGCTTTCTCCTTTCAGGATTGAACCTTATAGTTAGAGGGGACTATATGCCTTTGTCCCTACCCTTTGAATTTTCTCATACCAGGACATGTACCAGGAATTTATAGTTAGATCTTCATAAAGGCATGAAAAATATGGTTGGAGTCAGAGATGGTAAAGAACATATTGCTTCAGTCCCTCCACTAGAAATATACCCCAAAGAGACTAATGTCATAAAGGTCTTATATGTTATGCAATGTCCGTAGCAGTCTTCTATGGTAGGAACAGAGCTAGAAGTAAAGTAGGCGACAATCCATGGGGAAATAGTCAAACAAAGCATGGCATTTTAATGGGCCTGGAGTCAGGAAGAACTGAGAAATCTAGCCTCAGATATTTACTAGCTGTGTGACCCTGGGCAAGTCACTTAACCCTATTTGCCTCATTTTTCTCATCTGGAAAATGAGCTAGAGAAAGACATGGCAAACCACTCGAGTATCTTTGCCAAGAGAATCCTCAATGGGGTCATGAATAGTCAGACATAATAGAAACAACAAAAAAGGAACAGAATATTACTATTCTTGTGAAATAAAGAACAAGAGGGATTATAATAGAAATGAAAGAATCAGAGAAACCCAGGAAGACTTGAATGAAGTGATGTAGAGTGAAGAAAGCATTACCAAGATGAAAACACAGAAGATTAACCACAATTACATGACTAATAGCAACACTAAAAGGTAGCAGACAGATGAATTTAATGAAGAATCTTGGGCAAGAAGAAATAATAATGGAAAATACCTCCTTATTTCCCTCTTTTTAGAGAGATGAGGACACAAAGTGTGAAATGTTGTATAATCTTTGAGAAACAGCCCATCACTGCTTTAATAAGCTTCATTTAAATATTTCTTTTTGTTATAAGGACGA
This sequence comes from Vombatus ursinus, assembly GCF_900497805.2. Lineage (NCBI taxonomy): Eukaryota > Metazoa > Chordata > Mammalia > Diprotodontia > Vombatidae > Vombatus > Vombatus ursinus. The sequence goes on from NW_020949772.1 coordinate 2,470,173, forward strand.
GATGAGGGTGTTGATAGGGGAATTATCATGCTATTAAAAATGAAGCAAAAAGAAATAATGCAACTTTGAAAAACTAAAATACTTGTTGATAAGGGTGGAGGAAGTACTCTTGGGAGGACTCTAAAGGACTATTCCATAGATGGGGGTAAAGTAGAAAAAATAATAATAGCAATGGCCTTATATGTAGTGCTTTTAATATGCAATATTTGCAAAGCACTTCACATGAGTTCTCTAGTTTGGTCCTCAAAAAATATTGATGTAAGCACTGTTAACTATCCTCGTTTTGCATAAGAGAAAACTAAAGTTGAGAGTTTGTGATTTGCTCAAACTCACAGACACACAAAGCTAGTAAATGTCTGAGATAGGATTTAAACTCCAGTCTCCTCAATTCAAGACCAGTACTCAATCCACTATACTATAAACAAAACAAAACAAAACATCAGGAAGCATTATTTGTTTTTTTTTTTACTTCTTTGTCTCCTCCTCGGAGCAGAGCACACCCATAGCACTCCTAGACATCACTTAACACTTCTTTGACAACAATGACTTTTCCCCAGCATCCCACAAGATTAAGTCTGGGAAGGATTTCAGAGGTTATCTGAGATCATGCTGTACCTGGATACAAATCTCCAATAAAGTACACTCCAGTGAGTGGTCATCCAACTGTTGTTTGAAGACCTCCAAGGATTGGAAACCCATTACCTTCAGAGATAGGAGAATGTCCAGATAAGGGCAACCAATGTAGTGAAGGGCCTTGAGTTCCTTCCAAATAAGCAAGTAAAGAAATAGGGATGTTCAGACTCAACCAGTCTCTCTCTCTCCCTCTCTCTCTCTCTCTCTCTCTCTCTCTCTCTCTC
>NW_020949772.1:2471429-2607423 GCF_900497805.2 Vombatus ursinus
TCTCTCTCTCTCTCTCTCTCTCTCCCTCCCTCCCTCTCTCTCTCCTTCTGTTTCTCTCTCTCTCTCTTCCCCTCCCTCTTTCTCTCTCTCCCTTTCCTCCTCATCTTTGTCTTTGTCATTCTCTTCCTCCTCCTCCTCTTCTTCTTTCTTTTTCTCCTCCTCCTCCTCCTTCTTCTTGTTCTTCTTGTTTTTGTTCTTGTTCTTCTTCTCCTATTTCTCCTTCTTCTCTTCCTCCTCCTCATCTTCCTCCTCCTTCTTCTCTCTTTCTCTCTTTCACCTATCTTTAAATATTTAACCGCTGTCTTATGGAAAAGAGATTACATTTGTTCTCCTTATCTTAAGAATGGAGTTAGGCACAATAGCTGGAAATTGCAAAGAAGACAAATAATAATAACTAGCATTCACATAAAGCTTTAATATTTTGAAAACACTTTACTAATATTATCAAATTTTATCCCTGCAGCAACACTGAGAAGTAGGTGCTAATAATTCCAACATTTAGCAGATGAGGAAACTGAAGCAGAGGCTAAGTGACTTGCCCAGAATCACAGAGTTTTTAAGTGTCTGAGGCAATATTTGTATTTGTATTTGGGTCTTTCTGACTCCAGGGAGAGCTCTCTATATGCTGTACCACCTAGCTGCATGAGTTCAGGTTGATGTAAAGCAAAGCTTCCTGACAGAGCAATCCAAAAGTGGAATGGACTGCCTTAGGAGGTAGTGGGCTCCTGCTCCCTTGAATTCATCAAGCAAAGGTTGGATGTCCATCTAGTGGTTATGTTGTAGAAGGATTTTGTTCAGGTATGGGGTTAACCAGATGACCTCTATACTGTCTTTCCTCTCTCAAAGTTTAAGAATTAAAATCTCATGTTTCTTCTATATCAGTTGACCTGGCACACTAAGGCACATGTGATAATGATGACGAGGATGCTTTTTTTGTTGCCCTAAACTCTGAGGGGGCAAGAATTTGTTGTTGTTGTTGTTGTTGTTGTTGTTGTTATTCAGTCATGTCTAACTCTTCATGACCCCATTTGGGGTTTTCTTAGCAAAAATATTGGGGAGGTTTACCATTTCCTTCTCCATCTATGGGAAAGAATAAAACTCGCTATATGAAAATAATATTTTCTAGAGTGAAATGGAGAAGGGCAAGGGGAATTCTACTGCATATGTACAAAATATGCCTATCAAATCTTTCCATAAAGATTCCTAGAGCTGCTCCCTTGGTCAGGAGAACACTGATTTTACTTTGAATTGTTCAACAGGCAGGTGTCTGGAATTCACAGAGACTAAGGTACTCTAAAAGAAAAAAAAGTCAAAAAGAGGATTCAACTAAAAAAGTAGGAGCAAGGGCAAGAAGAAAACCTCTACTTCTGCATTTGGCTGGAAGACATCAGTCACCCATGGTTTACTTAAGGAATTCTATAATGATCTTGGGACAATGTCAAGTATTAAGTACAGAAAGGGAATAGGTGTGTGATGAGTATCATTAAGAATCAGTCTTGTACCTCATTTATTATAATACAAGTCATTCTCAAATTAATAAATGGTCAAAGAATATGAAAAGACAGTTTTCAGATGAAGAAATTAAAGCTATCTATAGTCATATTAAAATGTTCTAAATCATTATTGACTTAGGAAATGCAAATGAAAGCAACTCTGAGGTATGACTTCACACCTATCAGATTGGCTACTATGACAGAAAAGGAAAATAATAATTGTTGGAGAAGATGTGGGAAAACTAGAACACTAATGCATTGTTGGTGGAGTTGTGAACAGACCCAACAATTCTGGAGAAGTATTTGGAACTATGGCCAAAGGGCTATAAAACTGTGTGTACTCTTTGATATAGCAATACCAATTCTAAGTCTGTATCCCAAAGAGATTATAAAAAAGGGGAAAGGACCTACATGTACAAAAATATTTATAGCAGCTCTTTTTGTGGTGGCAAAGAATTGGAAATTGAAGGGATGCCCATCAGCTGGGGAATGGCTAAACAAATTGTGCTATATGAATACAATGGAATACTATTGTGTTACAAGAAATGATGAGCAAGTGGATTTCAGAAAAACCTGGAAAAACTTTTATGAACTTTTATGAGTGAAGAGAACAGAACCAGGAGAACATTGTATACAGTAACAGCAACATTGTGTGATGACTAACTTGTTAGACTTATCTTTTCTCAGCAATACAGTGATCCAAGACAGTTCCAAAAGATTCATGATGGAAATGCTATCCACATCCAGAGAAAGAACTATAGAGTCTGAATGCAGACCTAGGCATACTATTTTCACTTTTTTTTTGGTTTTTCTTTCTTGTGGTTTTTCCCTTTTGTACTTATTATTCTCTCACAGCATTTTTAATGTGGAAATATGTTTAACATGATTGTACATGTATAACACATCAGATTTCTTGCTGTCTTGGGGAAAGAAGAGGGAAAAAAGGGAGAAAAAATTTATAACTCAAAATTTTACAAAAATGAATGTTGAAAACTATTTTTACTTGTAATTGAAAAAAAATAAAATACTATTAAGTAAAAAAATCCGCATTCACACAGTTTTGGAAAATGTTGGGCCATCAGTCAAAACTTGATAAGGCAGATGACTTGGTTATTGTTTGGATATGTGATGACCAGGTTTAAATGGTGGCAGATTAAAGATCTCATTTCCCAAAATGATATTCTCAGAATGAGGATGTCCTTTAATTAACTCATAATAAGAGATTCAATTTCTGTATATTGGGAATAAATATCTGTTCTCACTGAAGCAAGAGGTGAAGAATGACTGTTATCTATCACCTCACTTAGACTTTCTTTGAAGTACAAGTCTGCCACATCACTCTTCTCTATTCAATAGACTCCATTGACTCCCAACTGTCTCCAAGAACAAATGTAAGGTCCTTTGTTTGGTATGTTAAACTAAGTCGTGTGTTGTGCTGAGCAGAGACTGGGGGTTTACCTTTCTAGCACAGTGCCCGGCAAATAGTAAGCACATAATAAATGCTTAATAAATGTTGGCTGGCTAACAAATGAAAAAAAAAAAGATCAGCCTTGTATTACATTGAAGTTGGTGCCAAATATAAAATCAGAGGACCTGGATTTAAACCCTAATCCTGACACTTAGTAGCTTTGTGATCCAGGCCAAGTCATTTTCCTTCTATGGGACTCAGTTTTCTCCTCTCAAAAAAAAAGTGAGAGAGGGGAATTAGTTTGAACTAAATGGCTTCTAAACTCCCTTTCAGTTCTGTATCTAAGATGGAATTCAATTCATCTCCTGTGATCAATGTGCTGAAATTCTTGCCCTTGCACCTTTCACCTCCTTTCTACAGCCTCTGTTTCCAAGGATTGACATCTTGAGTACAGATCATCCATCATTTCTCCTTTCCTCCTCCATGCAAAATAAAAATGAGCCTCCAGAGAAACACAGAGAACTTCAATAGACCTGCTAGTTACTGATGAAAACAGGCTTCCCCACCTTCCTGCAAACCTATCCAGACAGGTTTATTTCTGCTTTGGGATTATCGAACTGCGGTCCATAACAAGTCTGTTTCCAGAAGCTGTTCTTCGCCAACTCTACAAAATCATTAAGAGGACATGTTCATCAAAGTCTTGACACCTTCTTGAAGCCATTGGTAGTGGGGAGAGGAATGGATGGGGCTGATTTTGTAAAGTAATTTCTCTCCTTGGATCACAACATTGACCAAACAATGTCTTATAATCAACCTACAAAACAGTTAACAGCATGAATTCTGCATGAAATTAATGAAGAAAAACATTCCTGCTGTGAAAAGAGATAGCATAATATTAATACAAAAGGATGATAATGATTGTTATTATGAAGCATAATAATAAAGTTGTATCTCAAACGCATGTCCTCTAAAGCAATTCAATCAATTGTACAATATCTATAAGCATTTACAATGTTCCAGGCACTATGCTAAGCACTGAGGAACACAAAAAGAGGCAAAAGTCCTTGGCCTCAAGGAGAGCAGAATCTAACAGGGGAGAACCTGCAAACAAATATATACAAAACAAGCTCTAAACAAGATAAATAAGAAAAAATAAATAGAGAGAAGGCACTAGAATTAAGATGGGTTTGGGAAGGATTTCAGCAAAGATCGGATATTAGTTGGGACTTAAAAAAAGGCAGGGATGTCAGTGGGCAAACTGGAGGAAGGAGAGTATTCTAATCATGGGAGACAGCCAAGAAAGAGCCAAGAGACAAAAGATTTTGTTTGTGGAACAGCCATGAGACCAGTGTCACCAGAATGAAGAATATGTATTAAGGACAAAGGTATAAAAATACTAGAAAAGTAGGAGGGGACTAGATTATGAAGGGTTTTTGATGTCAAACAGAGTATTTTTTATCCTGTAGGCAATAGGGAGCCACTGGAATTTGTTGAGTGGGGGGTGTGTGTGACATGATCAGATCTATACTTTAAGAAAATCATTTCAGTGGCTCAATGAAGGATGAATTAGAGGGGAGGGATATTTGAAGCAGGCAGACTCACTAGCAGATTATTACATTAGGCCAGACATGAGGTGATGAGGGCCTATGTTAGAGTGGTGGCAGTTTCAGAAGTGGTCACAGTTGAGTGATGTTGCAAAGGTTAAATCAATAGGCCTTAGTAACAGATTGAATGGGAGGGGGCAAGGGAGAGAGAGTGAGGGGGCCAGGATAAGTCCTAAACTGCCATCCTGAGAGAATGGGTGGATGGTGGCCCCCTCTACAATAATAGGGAAGAATGGAGGTTTTAGGGGAGGGACAAGGTAATGAGTTGTTTTGGATATATTTATTTTAAGGTGTCTAATGGACATCCAGTTCTAGATGTCTAAAAGGCAAGTTGGAGGTATGAAATTGGAAGTTACCAGAGAGTTTGGGGTAAAAAACAGGTAGATTTGAGATTCATCACCATAGAGATGGTAATTCAATCCATGGGAGCTGATGAGATCACCTAGTGAAGTAGTATAAAGGAAGAAGAGAAGAGAGCCCAGAACAGAATCCTGAGGGACACCTATGGTTAGATGTTGTGAACTGGAAGAGAATACAGCAAAGAAGACAGAGAAGAAACAGTTAGCTAGGTGAGGTGAGAACCAGGAGAAAGTAGTGTCCCAAAAACCTAGAGAGAATAGAATGTCAAGGAGGAGGAAGTGATCGACAGTGTCAAAGGCTTAAGAAAGGTCAAGGAGAATAAAGATTGAGAAAAGACCATTGAATTTGGCAACTAAGAGATCATTAGTAACTTTGGAGAGAGCAGTTCTAGTGGAAAAATAAATCTGGAAGCTGGATTGCCGGGGGTTAAAAAGAAAGGAGGAGAAGAGAAAGAGGCACCTATATAACATAGCCTTTTTGAGGAGTTTAGATACAAAAGGCAGAAGAGATATAGGAAGATAATTAGAGGGGATGGAAGGATCAAGTGAGGATTTTAATTCATATTGAACATTCCGTATTAATCTGCCCTTGTTTTTGACCTTGAGACCCAGAAGAATTAGCAGTCTGTTCATGTCCATTATTTATCTCCCCATAACCCTTTAAGTGACCCATGTTTTCTTTCTTTCCTTCTTTCTTTCCCTCTTTCTTTCTTTCTTTCTTTCTTTCTTTCTTAGAGGCAGATAGCAGGCACAGTAGATAGAGTGCTAGGTCTAGAGTCTGAGTTCAAATTTAGCCTCAGATATTTACTAGGTATATGACCTGGGCAAGTCCTACATTTGTTTCTGTTTCCTGAATTGTGAAATGGAGATAATAATAGAACCTGTCTTCCATTATGAAGATTAAATGAGTGAATATGTATAAAGTACTTTTCACAGTGCTAGGAGACATTTAATAAATTCTTGTTTCCTTCCTTCCATTGACATTTTAGTGGCCCATAATTTGATGGTTTTTTTTATTTGTATTCAAATCATGATCATCTCTAAGTCATGACCATGTTTTAGTCCTTGGAAATAGTGGTGTTTAAGAAGATGGGATTTCTTTCATAGCTCATAGCATCATGGGTTTTTAGCTGGAAGAAAACTTTTTTGTTATCTAATTTAATCCCCTCAATTTAAAGAGAGCAGAGAAAAGGCAGCAACTTGCCTGAGCTCTCCCCCAAATCCCTCTGATAATGCTATAAACTTTAGATAATGCTATAAAACAATTCCTGAAGCAGCAGAACCCACAAAAGGGTGGGGTAAAATAATTTTCCAGCCAGAGACAACTTAGAAGGTCAGCAGGAAAGTCTGTCACACCTGGGTGAGAGTGGAGCACAGTCCAGTACAGGCCATGCCAGTGCAGACTGGGACCCCAGGAAACCAGAAGCAGGTCTTCAGAGACATTGAATCAGCAGCAGCTGCTTCTAGATCTCTCAGCCCACAGATGGCAAGGGGATTGAACAATTGATCAGAAGAAAATTGCAGGGATCTCTTTTCTGGCATGGGGATAGGAGTCTGTTGCTTTGCCCATACTCAGATGTGGGTCACAGTCTTGTTTGGAAGTCCCAGGGTGATGAGGAGCACTAGCACATCCGAGTTTGCAGCCACAGTGGAGCAAGAATCCTCATCACAGTTTCAGGGCAGGAAAGAGTGATTGTGGTCACTCACAGACAAGAGCACAGAACAGGAGAGTAGTAAATTCACCTCTCCTTAGATCATACCACCTTGAAAGAACTGAAAATTTACATGTCCTTAAAAGTATCTCTGAAAAGAGTTGCACAAAACCCCTAAAGCTTGGGACAGTGGACCCTCCACCCTAGAAGCAGAACCCACTTGAAAATCAAGAAATAGACTGGAGGGCGGAGCCAAGATGGTGGAGAGAAGCCATGAAATTGCCTGAGCTCTCCCCCATTTCCCTCAGAAACAATGTCAAATCAAGCCTCTAAAAGAATTCTGGAATGACAGAATCCACAAAAAGACAGAGTGAAACAATTTTCCAGCCTGAGATAACTTAGAAGGATTTCAGGAAATCTCTTTCAGGTGATCAGTGACTTCTTTCAATGACTCATTTGGGCAAAAGGAGAGTGCAGCCTAGTACAGATGGTGCCTGGGCAAGCAAGTAGGATGATCTTAGCCACAGCACAGATCAACACTCAAGGCCCCAAGCAAACCAGCTGTGAGGCCTCTCATCCCAGCACAGCAGGAAAACTGCCAGCCCTGGAATCCAAGACACAACAGGTGCAACTAGGTGAGGCCACCTTAGTGCGGTGAGCATGCCTCCATCCACAGAGGCCCTGATGCAGAAATCCAGTGATGAGATCTTTGGCCCCCAGTGCAAGAAACTTGGGACAATGTGCCCTGTATCCCAGAAGCAGAGTTCAACTTTTACAAATGAGCAAATAACAAAAAGAGTCATGGCCATAGAAAGTTACTGTGGTGAGAGGGAAGATCCAAACACAAAATCAGAAGGGGGAAAATGTCATAATGCCTATATGCAAAGCCTCAAAGGGAGATATGAATTAGTATCAAATCCAAAAATTCCTCTTGGAAGAGCTCAAAAAAGATTTTTAAAATCAAGTAAGAGAGGTAGAAGAAAAATCAGGAAAAGAAATGAGAGTTATACAAGAGAATAATGAAAGAAGAATCAACAGCACGGAAAAGAAAGCACAAAAATTGACTGAAGAAAACAATTCCTGAAAAAAAAAACCAGAATTGGCCAAATGAGAAAAAAATCCACAGAAGAAAGCAACTCCTTCAAAAGTAGAATTGGCCAAATGGAAAAGGAGGTACAAAAGCTAACTGTAGAAAATAATTTCTTAATAATTATAGTTGGGCAAGTAGAAGCTAATGAGACAACAAACATCAGTCAAACAAAATCAAAAGAATGAAAAAATAGAAGATAATGTAAAATACCTCATTGGTAAAATAAATAGATCCAGGAGGGAGAATTTAAGAATTAGTGCACTACCTGAAAGCCATGATAAAAAAAAAAAAAGAGCCTGGATAGCATCTTTCAAGAAATTGTAAAGGAAAACTGTTCTGATATCCTAGAACCAGAGGATAAATGAGGCATTGAAAGAAGCCACTGATCACCTGAAAGAGATCCCCAAATGAAAATTCCAAGGTATATTGTAGTCAAATTTCAGAATTATCAGTTCAAAAATAAAATACTGCAAGCAGCCAGAAAGAAACAATTTAAATATTGTGTAGTCACAGTCAGGATTACACAGGACTTAGCAGCTTCTATATTAAAGGATTAAAGGACTTGGAATATGATATCCCAAAAGGTAAAGGAGCTTAGATTACAACCAAGAATCAACTACCCAGCAAAATTTAACATTATCTTCCTGGCTAAAAGATGAGTATTCAATGAAATAAGGGACTTTCAAACTTTCCTGATGAAAAGATCAGAGTGGAACAGAAAATTTCATCTGCAAATGTAAGACTCAAAAAAAGCATATAAAGGTAAATGGGAAATAAAAAAAATAGCATGGTATTCAATAAGGTTAAACTGTTTACATCCCTACACAGGAAGATGATACTTGTAACTCTTGAGAACTGTATTTCTATTAGGGCAGTTAGAAGGAGTATACTTAGGCAGAGGGTGTGGATATAAGATGACTTTGATGTGGTGATAAAAGACATTATTAAGGGGTGATAAAAGGATTGTACTAAGAGAAGAAAAAAGGGAGAGGCACAATTGGGTAGATTATATCACATGTAGAGGCATGAAAAGTCTGTTACATTGTTTGAACCTTACTCTAATCATATTTGGCTCAAAGACAGAATAACATACATACTCATTCAGACAAAGAAATCTATCTTACCCTATAGGGAAGTTGGAGGAGAAGAAAAAAAAGGGGGAGATGATAGAAGGAAGGGCAGATTGAAGGAGGCAGTGGTCAAAAGAAAAACACTGGTGAGGAGGGACATGGTGAAAGGAGAGGAAAAAAAGTTTAAACAGGGGAAAGTAGTATGGAGGTAAATATACAATCAGAAATTATAACTGTGAATGTGAATGGGATGAACTCTCCCATAAAATGGAAGTGGATAGCAGACTGGATTAAAAACCAGAATCCTACAATATGTTGTTTACAAGAAACACATCTGAAGCAGAGACACAGAGAGACTCAAAGTAAAAGGCTGGAGCATGCTTCAGCTAAAGTAAAAAAAAAAGGGGGGGTGGGATAGTAATCATGATCTCAGACAAAGCAAAAGCCAAAATAGGTCTAATTAAATGAGAAAAGGAAGGAAGTTATATCTTACTAAAAGGTACCATAGACAATGAAGTAATATCAATACTTAACATATGTGCTCCAAATAGAACAGCATCCAAATTGTTGAGATGTTAAGTGAGTTGCAGGAAGAAATAAGCAGCAAAACTATACTAGTGGAGGACTTCAACTCTCCTGTCTCAAAACTAGATAAATCCAACCATAAAATAAACAAGAAAGAAGTTAAGGAGGTGAATAGAATTTTAGACATGTTAGATATGATAGACCTCTGGAGAAAATTGAATGAGGATAGAAAGTAATATACCTTTCTTTCTCAATAGTACATGGCACCTACACAAAATTTGACCATGCATTAGGGCACAAAAACCTCACATTCAAATGCAGAAAGAGAGAAATATTAAATGTTTTTTCAGAGCATGATGCAATAAAAATTATATGTAATAAAAGGCCATGAAAAGATAGATTAAAAATTAATAGGAAACTAAATAATCTAATCCTAAAAAAAAGAGTGGGTCAAAAAAAATCATAGAAACAATAATTTAATCAAAGAGAATGACCATAATGAGACAACATATCAAAATTTATGGATGCAGCCAAATCAATACTTAGGGGAAATTTTATATCTCTAGATGTTCACATGAATAAAATAGAGAAGTGGATGATCAATGAATTGGGAATGCAGTTTAAAAAGTTAGAAAAAGAACAAATTAAAAATCCTCAATTAAACACCAAATTAGAAATTACAAAAATCAAAGGGGAGATTAATAGAAGTGACAACAAGAAAATTGTTGAACTAATAGACAAAACTGAGAGCTGGTTTTCTGAAAAAAAAATAATATAGATAAATGTTTGGTTAATATGATTTTAAAAAAGAAAGAAGAAAACTGGATTACCAGTATCAAAAATGAAAAGGGTGAATTCACCACAAATGAAGAGGAAATGAAAGCAATAATTAGGAGCTATTTTGCCCAATTGTATGTCAACAAATCTGACAATAAGTGAAATGAATGACTACTTATAGAAATATAAATTGTCAAGATTAACAGAGGAGGAAATAAAACATGTAACCTCATTTCTCTTTTAACACTAAGGAATAGCTTGTTGTGGTCCCATGCTTTCCTCAAATTCCACAAGACCCTCTGTCTCATTAAGTATTGAATAATTTCCCTTTCCCCCTAATATTTATTCATAGATGCTTGAATTCATTTACTAAATCTGGAGGCATATTTCCTTCTGTTGTTACTGTTTTTTTTTCCCTTAGTGGTTTATCTATTTAGAGTCAAAGTCTTTGAGTTTTCTGTTTTATTCCCCCAAGAAATGTTTGATAAGTGTAGTCTTCCCTCCTCCACTTATTTTACTTATCATTCACTTCCCAATTTCTTCCTCTCTGAAGGTGATTGGAAGCTAGCTCTCAAAGGGTCTCAGTCACTTCTCAAATTGGGCAATTTACAATTAACCAGCCTAGGTCTCTACTCCAGCTGACTTTTGGATCATCAGAACTGGCCCCATGTGGATGTTGTGCTCTTTCCCTCAAGTTTGGTGGAGTGCTGCACCAAATCTTACATGTACAATGTCCTGTCTTAGTGACTTGTCAAACTCCCTCTGTTCCTCAGTTCTCTGACCCAGAACTAGGAGTTTGGAACTCATTTTCCCTGGCACTAGCAATTCAGAACTTTACAGCACCAGTACTTTCAGGTTGCTGCCCAGCAGATGTTTGCTCTTGAAGGCTGTGACCAAACTAGCTATCATGGCCCTTCTGCAGTCTGGAGTCAGGTTCTCAGTACTGAAAAAAAAGAGAAGGGACCATGGTCCGGGGTAAGTCTTGATGTAAGTCTGTGTTGTGTCCTTGGATCTGCTAATATAGCTTTGCTGCTAGTAGTATTGAAGATGTGAGAGAGATGTTGATTGAGCTCAGATCCACTAGTATCATTTCCTAGGTTTGGAAACTTTTTCCCCTTCTTTTAGATTCTGGATATTCCAGACCATGGAAATAGCTAAAGTTGCTCTATCTTTATCACATAATTTATGTTTTGGAAAGGCTTAAAGATCATAGGGATCTGAGAAAATGTCTAGACTTCCTCTTCCAGGATCCAAGATGGTGGAGTAAAAAGGTAGTCACTCTCACCCTCCCCTATCAACCTCTGAAAACCCAGAAAATATCAACCCAGAAAAAAAAAAACCCTGGAACATCTGAACCAGAAGAAAGATGGGGTGCAGCAGTGCAGTAGCCCAGGTAGCTAGAGGGATTAACAGGAAAGGCCCCTCTTACCCTGGGGGAAGGGGAGCAATACGAAACAGGAGTCACACAGCCAGCTAGTGGAAAGATCCACTTCAGCACACCAGGAGGAGATTCTGGTGCCTCGGCATTCTACAGCAAATGGGTCTCCCAGTGCCTCAGCAAAAATAAGGGAAGCAGCACTACAAAGGGTCCCAGGCAGATAAGCACCCGGCAGCATTCATCTGAAAGGAGCTGAAGAAAGCAACCTAGAGGTGCCAAAAAGTTCCAGCCTTGTTGATGCCAGCCCAGCACCGGGTAAGCTGTCAGAAACCTACAGCCTCCAACTGCCAACCAGGAGGAGATCCCAAAGCCCAGGTGGTCGAGCAGGCAAATGCCAACAGCTGTACCTCTGAGTGCCTCAGTGAGGGTGGGGTAACTGGTGGAAACCAGCTCATAAAACCACCAGGTGCCTAGGCATTCTATAGCAAAGAAGTCTTCCAGTACCTCATAAGGGAGGCAGCACTGCAAGGGGCCCCAGACAGATAAACACCTGGCAGCCCTTATCTAAAAGAAGCTAAACAAAGCTAAAGGAAATGAAAAGCAGACAACCTAGATTTACCTGAAAGTCCCAGCCTTGCTGATTCCAGCCCAACACCAGATAAGCTGCCGGAATCCTACAGCCTCCAATTGCTAACATAAGAGGCCCCAGCACACAAAGCCAGTGACCAAGACCTAGGCTCCCAACACAAGAAGCTTGGGTCAGTGCCCTCTGCTCCCCAGCAGGAGAGCTTAACCTCTAAAGGCCAAGGAATAAAGAAATACCATGAGTAAAAAGAAATGTACTATAGATTCCTATTATGAGAAGACAGAATTTCTGAAGAGGACAACACTATTATCAAACCCACATCTGCAACATCAAAAGGGAGTGTGAACTGGTCTAAAGCCCAAAAAGCCTTCTTAGAAGAACTCAAGAAGGATTTTAAAAGTCAAATGAGAGAGGTAGAGGAGTCCTTTAAAAGTACAATTGGCCAATTGGAAAAAAAGTACACTGAAGAAAACCAGTCCCTAAAACACACAATTGGCCAATTGGAGAAAAAGTCCAATGAAGCAAATAAATCCCTTAAAAATACAATTGACCAATTGGAGAAGAAAGTACAAAATCTAACACAAAAAAACAATATGTTAAAAATTAGAATTGAATAAATGGAAACTAATGACTCTATGAGACAGCAGGAATCAGTCAAACAGAAACAAAAAAATGAAAAAATAGATGAAAATGAAAAATGGGTAAAACAGCTGACCTGGAAAATCAATCCAGGAGAGACAATTTAAAAAGTATAGGCCTACCTGAAAGTCATGATGAAAAAAAGAGCCTGGACAATATCCTTCAGGAAATCATAAAGGAAAACTGCCCTGAAGTCCTAGAACCTGAAGGTAAAATAACTATAGAAAGAATCCATCGCTCTCTGCTTGAAAAAGATCCCAAATTGAAAATGCCAAGGAATAGAACAGCTAAATTTCAAAATTAGCAGATTAAAGAGAAATTACTACAAGCAGCCAGAAAGAAACAATTTAAATATCATGGAACCACAGTCAGGATTACACAGGACCTCGCAGCCTCTACATTAAAAGACTGTAGGGCATGGAACATGATATTCTGTAAGGCAAAGGAGCTTGGAATGCAGCCATGGATTAACTACCCAGTGAAAATGAGAATGATTTTTGAGGGAAGGAGATGGATATTCAATGAAATAGGAGACTTCCAAATGTTCCTGATAAAAAGACCAGAGCTCAACAAAAAATTTGATCTTCAAGTACAAGATTCAAGAGAGACATAAAAAAGTAAATGGGACAGAAAGATACCATTTGTTGTTAATAAGGGCAAAATGTTTACATCCCTACAAGGGAAGATAACACTTGCAACTCTTGGTAACTGTACTGTTATTATACCATGTTAAAGGAGTATACATAAAGGGGGTGGATAGAAGTTGATTTTGATGTAATGATAAAAAAATTTAATCAAGTGGGTTAAATGGATAGAAGTAAGTGGATTAGTCTGAGCTAAGATAATGTACTGAGAAAGGAGGAGGCAGACAAGGGTAAATTACCTTACAGGAAAAGACACAAAAACCTATTAGAGCAGAGGTAAAGAAGGGAGGGGGATGAGCATTGTTTGAACCTTACTCACATCAGATTTGGCTCAAGAAGGGAATAACATAATCAGTTAGGTATAGAAATCTAACTTGCACTATAGGCAGTAGGAGGGAAAAGGGGAAAGAAAAGGGAGGGTGGAGAGAAGGGAGGGAAGAAGCAATAAGGGTAAAGGGGAAGAAAAGGGAAAGGGATAATAGAAGGGAGGTGGGACCCAAGGAGGCACTGGTCAAAAGCAAAACACTAGTGAGGGGGGGAAAGGAGAAAGGAGAAAAAAAAGCATAAACAGGGTGGAAAAAAAGGATGGAGAAAAAGACACAGATAGTAATCATAACTGTAAATGTAAATGGGTTGAACTCTCTCACAAAACGAAAGAGTACAGCAGATTGGATTAAAAACCATAATCCTACAATATGTTGTTTACAGGAAAGACATTTGAAAAAGAGTGACAGATGCAGGGTAAAGGTAAAAGGATGGAGCAAAATATATTATGCTTCAGCTGAAGTAAAAAAAGCCGTAGCAATCCTGTTCTCAGACAAAACAATAGCAAAAATAGATCTTATCAAAAGAGATAAGGAAGGAGACTACATCCTGCTAAAAGGCACCATAGACAATGAAGTAATATCACTATTAAACACATGTGCACCAAATGGTATAGCATCCAAATTCTTAGAGGAGAAGTTCAGGGAGTTACAGGAAGAAATAGACAGCAAAACTATACTAGTGGGGGACCTCAACCTCCCCCTCTCTGAACTAGATAAATCTAAACACAAAATAAACAAGAAAGAAGTTAAGGAGATGAATAGAACATTAGAAAAGTTAAGTATGATAGACATCTGGAGAAAACTGAATGGGGATAGAAAGGAATATACTTTCTTCTTGGCAGTACATGGCACATACACAAAAATTGACCATATACTAGGGCATAAAAACCTCACAATCCAATGCAGAAAGGCAGAAATAGTAAATGTATCCTTTTCAGATCATGATGCAATAAAAATTATATGTAATAAAGGGCCATGGAAAGATAGACTAAAAAATAATTGGAAACTATATAATCTAATCATAAAAAATTATTGGGTCAGAGAACAAATCATAGAAACAATCAATAATTTCATTCAAGAGAATGACAATAATGAGACAACATACCAAAATTTATGGGATGCAGCAAAAGCAGTTCTTAGGGGAAGTTTTACATCTCTAAATGCTTACATAATTAAAATCGAAAAAGAGGAGATCAATGAATTGGGCATGCAACTGAAAAAACTAGAAAAAGAACAAATTAAAAATCCTCAATTAAACACCAAATTAGAAATACTGAAAACCAAAGGAAAAATTATTAAAATTGAAATTAAGAAAACTATTGAACTAATAAATAAAACTAAGAGCTGGTTTTATGAAAAAACCAATAAAATAGATAAACCTTTGGTTAATCTAATTAAAAAAAAGAAAGAAGAAAACCAAATTACTAATATCAAGAATGAAAAGGGTGAAACTACCACCAAGGAAGAGGAAATTAAAACAACAATTAGGAATTGTTTTGCCCAACTATATGCCAACAAGTTTGACAATCTTAGTGAAATAGATGTATATTTACAAAAATATAAATTGCTCAGATTAACAGAAGAGGAAGTAAAATACTTAAATAACCCCATCTCAGAAAAAGAAATTGAACAAGTCATTGATGAACTCCCTAGGAAAAAATCTCCAGGGCCAGATGGATTTACATGCGAATTCTATCAAACATTTAAAGAACAATTAATTCCAATACTATATAAACTATTTGGTAAAATACGTAAAGAAGGAATCTTACCAAATTCTTTTTGTGATACAAATATGGTGCTGATACCTAAACCAGGAAGATTCAAAACAGAGAAAGAAAATTATAGACCAATTTCTCTAATGAATATAGATGCAAAAATTTTAAACAAAATACTAGCAAGATTACAGCAACTTATCACACAAATAATACACTATGACCAGGTAGGATTTATACCAGGAATGCAGGGCTGGTTCAATATAAGGAAAACTATCAGCATAATCCATCATATCAATACCAAAACTAACAGAAACCACATGATCATCTCAATAGATGCAGAAAAAGCTTTTGACAAAATACAATATCCATTCCTATTAAAAACACTAGAGGGCATAGGTATAAATGGAGTCTTCCTTAAAATAATAAATAGCATCTTCCTAAAACCATCAGCAAGCATCATATGTAATGGAGACAAACTAGTAGCATTTCCAGTAAGATTGGAGGTAAAACAAGGATGTCCATTATCACCACTGTTATTCGACATCGTACCGGAAACGTTAGCTTTAGCAATAAGAGAAGAAAAAGACATTGAAGGCATTAGAATAGGCAAAGAAGAAACAAAGCTATCACTCTTTGAAGATGACATGATGTTATACTTAGAGAATCCTAGAGAATCAAGTAAAAAACTACTTGAAATAATAAACAACTTTAGCAAAGTTGCAGGCTATAAAATAAACCCACATAAATCATCGGCATTTCTATACATTACCGACAAAGCCCAACAGGAAGAGATAGAAAGAGAAATTCCATTTAAACTTACTGCAGACATTATAAAATATTTAGGAATCTACCTCCTGAAACAAACCCAGGAACTCATGAACACAATTACAAAACACTTTTCACACAAATAAAATTAGATCTAAATAATTGGGAAAATATCAGTTGCTCATGGGTAGGCTGAGCTAATATAATAAAAATGACAATTCTACCTAAGCTAATTTACTTATTCAGTACCATACCAATCAAACTACCAAAAATTTATTTTATACAGTTAGAAAAAATAATAACAAGATTCATTTGGAAGAACAAAAGGTCCAGAATATCGAGAGAACTAATGAAAAGAAATGCAGGGGAAGGTGGCCTAGCCATTCCAGGTCTTAAATTGTATTATAAAGCAGCAATCATCAAAACTGCTTGGTACTGGCTAAGAAATAGAGTGGTGGATCAGTGGAATAGGTTAAGTATACAAGACACGGTAGTCAATGACTATAGTAATACATTATTTAATAAACCCAAAGACCCCAGCTTCTGGGATAAGAACCCATTCTTTGAAAAAAACTGCTGGGAAAACTGGAAAAGAGTATGGCAGAAACTAGGCATAGACCAAAATCTCACACCATATACCAAAATAAAGTCAAAATGGGTACATGATTTAGATATAAAGGCTGATACTATAAGCAAACTTAGAGAGCAAGGAATAGTTTACCTGTCAGATCTACGAGAACAGAAGAATTCATGACCAAACAGGAGACAGAGAACATTACGAAAAGCAAAATAGATAATTTTGATTACATTAAATTGAAAAATTTTTGCACAAACAAAGCCAATGCAACTAAGATTAGAAGGAAGATAGAAAATTGGGAAAGAATTTTTACAACCAGTCTCTCTGATAAGGGCCTCATTTCTAAAATATATAGAGAATTAAGTCAAATTTATAAGAATACAAGCCATTCCCCAATTCATAAGTGGTCAAAGGATATGAACAGACAGTTCTCAGATGAAGAAATTAAAGCCATCTATAGTCATGTGAAAGAATGTTCTAAATCACTATTGATTAGAGAAATGCAAATCAAAACAACTCTGAGGTACCACATCACACCTATCAGAATAGCCAACATGACAAAACAGGAAAATGATAAATGTTGGAGAGGATGTGGGAAAATTGGAAAACTAATGCATTGTTGGTGGAGTTGTGAAATGATCCAACCATTTTGGAGAGCAATTTGGAACTCTGCCCAAAGGGCTATAAAAATGTGCATACCTTATGACCCAGCAATAGCACTTCTAAGGCTATATCCCAAAGAGATCACACAAATGAAAAAAGGACTCACATGTACAAAAATATTCATAGCAGCTCTTTTTGTGGTGGCAAAGAATTGGAAATTGAGAGGATGCCCATCAATTGGGGAATGGCTGAGCAAGTTGTGGTATATGAATGTGATGGAATACTATTGTGCTATAAGAAGTGATGAACAGGCTTACTTCAGAAAAACCTGGAAAGACTTGTATGGTCTAATGCTGAGTGAAGTGAGCAGAACCAAGAGAATGTTGTGCACAATAACAGCCATGTTGTGTGATGACTAATATTGATAAACTTAACCCTTTCTGGCAATACACGGATCTAAGACATCTTCCAGAGGCCTTGTGATGGAAAATGCTATCCACATCCAAAGAAAGAACTACGGAAGCTGAACTATTATTTTTTTTTTCTCTTCTGTTGAGTTTTGTTTCCTCTTTCTAATGGTTCCTCCTATTGGTTTTAATTTCTACTTACAACATCACTAATGTGAAAATATGTTTAATATGAATGTAAATGTATAGCCTATATCAGATTGTGCGCCGTCTTGGGGAGAGTAGTGGGGAGGAAGGGGGAGAAAAATTGTAAACTCAAAAGCATATGGAAGTGATTATTGATAAATCAAAATAAATTAATAAAAAATTTTAAAAAAAGACAATGTCTATCCTGCCATCTTATTGTTCCCATGTCCTGAAAGCCCATCCTGTTTATATCATGTTAGAACATAGTTGTTTTTATATTGTCTCTCCCACTGAAATGTGAAAATAGACCATGTATTTTGCGTTTTTGTGTCACTAACACTTAACCCAGCATCCGGCACATTGTAGGCTCTAAATAAATGCTTGTTGACTGAGTAATCAACTCTGACTTCATCACAGAGAGATGATATGATGAAAATATCCCTAAATTCATATTCAGAGGACCTGGGTTTGAACCCCTGCTCTGCTACTTACTATCCTGTGTTACCTTGGGTAAGTCACTTTCTTTCTTTATACCTTCATGTCCTCATCTGTAAAATAGAGGGTTTGATATTAATGATCACTAGGTGCTTCAACCTCTATGTTAGACACAAACAAACATGCATACTCCATGGTCTGTATTTTCCATGCCTAATATCCAAAATAAGTCATGATATCATAGTATCCCTTAGGAGAGAAGTGAAACATGAAATAAGATGATGAAGATACATTTGCCATTTTCCCATTTCTCTCTTGTAAACAGAACTCTGATTTTGACCAGTCTTAGTCTATGTATACCTATTTATATGTCAGGGTCTTAAATGGAAAAATAACAACAACAACATTAGCTGTCAAAATAGCTGTCATTTGAAAGAGTTTTGTAAATAGTTTTAAAATCAGTATCTTCATAGTAGTACATCATTCTGGGGGAGTTTTTGCTTTCCCACATCACTTTTTCAATATTTTTCCTTGGATTTTTTGCATTCTCTGGGACCATTTTGTACTCAAATGAAAAGGCTATTGTGAGAAGCAGATTCATTTATGGATGACTGATCATAAGCAAATACAATTGAGAGTTATTTAAGGGTGCTTCATCAGAAAACATCTTCAATGATACCACACATTTCTTTTCTTATTTCTTTTCATATAATACAGGCTATTCCCTCCACTGTTTTAATACTGCCATGTAATGAATCCCAGTAATCAACTGGAGACTTCTGTATGTTAAATGTATTCTGTATGTTAAATGATCAAAAAATAAACATAAATGAAATACTGATTATTTTCAAGGTCTATATTCAGTGCCACTGACAGTTGATATGGTGACTTCTTCATGGCCGTATATATTCCATCTAATTGTTCACCTTGCATTTTGCTCTTCTACTGCCACATTTCTTCCCTCCTGGAACAGCACCCTCCCAGATTTGACCTCCACATATCATGGCATCAGGCCTTGAAGATGGTAATCTATTCAGCTTTAGAACTCCTATGCTGATGCCTATATTGAGTGGTCAATGAATTGGCACAATCTAATTGTACAATATGATTGATTGGTATATCTAATACCCTAAATCTAGCTGACCCTAGACAATATTTCATGTTTCAGTCAGCCGTCTACCTGGGTCATATTGCTAGCCATCCTGTTGCTGCACATATACTCTGTCCCACCCCCTCTGCCTCTTGTTTTATAAACAGTAACCAAATCAATACTATTATTGCTTCTGGAAAGGGTGTATCAATTAATTTGTCCATCCTTGTGATTCTCAGACCAAAACTCTTTTTCTTTGTCACCATTCCTCTATGTGTCCCCTTTCCCTGTATGACAACATGAGTTCCTTGAGAGCAGGGACTCTCTTTCTTTTTATCTGTATGTTTAGCACTTGGCAAAGTTCTTGGCACAAAGTCAATATTTAAGAAATTCTTTTAAACATTTATTTATTTTTTTTAACATTTACCATTTGTAACATTTAAATATTAATTTTTAAGGGTGAGGTTCCACGTGAAACAATTATGCCAACACCCCTTCCCCTTAAAGTAAATGGCAATTTACTATGCTATTCAATTTACTGTGCTATGCCTGAATAACTTGCCAGGTAAGAACAGATCTCAGCTGTTCATTAGATATGAACAGTCTGCCCACCACTATAGAACCAATCAATCATGGGTTCTAGTCTAAGTATGAAAAAGCCCTTAATTTAGATATCTTTGAAGGTCATTGGATGAAATGGAGTGAAGTTGCATAGGAAGTCTGTTTAAATTGATTGAGAGACTTAGTCACCCCAAGTGGGACTTGTATAAAGTCTGGAAGCTAATTTGGAATTGATAGTTTGGGGAACTGGTGAGCCAGGAGAAAGCAGTCATGGACAAGCCCTTGGGAAGGAATTACTGTGTGTGCAGCATGAACAGGGGTGGAGTGGAGTGGGTGGAAGAAAGTGATGGGAAGATTCTTAGTCTCCATCTCTTCTATTCCCTCCCACCTTGACCAGAGGACTACCTTTTGAACTTCAGAGGGTCTGAGGATTTGGAATTTTCATTAGTATCCTAGCAATGTTATTGGGACAGAAACAGTGAGAGTCCTTGTCTATTCCAGGAGATAAGGACAAAGTTGCATGGTATGCAACAAGGAAAAGCAGATTCAAGGATCTACAAAGATCTCATTAGAAAACCTCCATTATAACTATAAGGGATGTCTTGAGGACTGCTACAACAGGATTTTGAGGAGCTTTTAGTTACTATCTCCTTCATGTGCTCTATGATGTAGTGCACATTCCCTTGGTCTCGGTATATACTGGCAAAAGAATGTGTCCTAGATTTTGGTTCATTGTTTTGACTAACCATACCACCATAATAAAAACTTATTCCTAAAAACCAATTATTTGGCTAGCTAATAGTTACCCATTAATAATCACATGAGAAGTACATTAGTGGGATTTTGTGAGATAGCATTAGAAAAAAAAAATCCCTTCATTTCTCAGAATTCATTGTTAGACCCCTGAGGGTATTTAGGAGCTGCCCTCTAGGGATTGGACTTGTGAATGGGTATTGAGAGAATGTGCTGCCCATTCATTCATTCATTCATTCATTCATTCATTCATTCATTCATGTGTTAGAGAAAGGAGTTGAACTGAAGTTTTTCCTAACTCACATTTTATTTCTTTGTCTCTCATGCCACACTGCCTGCCAGTTAGATTGGAACATAGCCTCTTCCTTTTGCACTCCTTATCTCATAGCTATTTAATTGAAATTTAGCTAATTCTAGGCAAGCAATTTCCAAGTATGTCATCTACTCCTCATAAAAATCTATCCTGCCTTTTAAATTATAATAATACCAGGCTTGCCCCTGACTTGTGGAGTATCCTGAAGGATGATATGGAAAATGCTCTTTCAAAAGTATTGCCTGTGGGTGGACCCAAAGTACAGTTTTTCAGTTCAGTGATTTGCTTTCTGGATTAAGAAAATGATCCTAGCTGCCCTCAGTATGTGCAAATCACCAGGTCTGGGTACTGAAACCAAAAGAAAAAAAAAGTTTACCTTATGATTTTGGACAGCTTGGAAGTGCTTTTACCCTGGTAGAAAAGCATCACTTTTATTTCTTTATCTTCATGAATTTACATTTATCTATGGGTGCAATAATGGTAACTGACATTTATATTACACCTTGAAGCTTATAATGGGCTTTACATACATTCTCTCATCTGAACCTCACAACAGGCCTATGAAGCAAGTACTGCTGGTGTTATTATCCTAATCTCATAAAACAAAGCAAAGGGAAGGGAAGGAAGAAGAAGAGAAGGGAAGGGAGAAGGGAAGGGACCCATGATTTCATTGGTGTAGGGAGCTTCTGGTGAGGAACACCCTCTGTCAAGGTACATTGGCATCTTCTTTGAAACTTATCCAGTCTTAAAGAGTTGCCTAGATCACCAAGAGGTTAAATGACTTATCCAGGGTCATACCATCAGCATATGTCAGAAATGGGTCTTCAGCTCAGGTCTTCCTGTTTTTATGGCCAGCTCTGTACTGAGACAATATTCAGAGTGAAAGGAAACATAAAACAGAATAGATTATCAGTTTAGAATCAAGAAGATCTGAGTTCTAATCCTGCCTCTGACACTTATTAGCTATGTGCCTATTTTCAAATCAATCAATATCTATAAGCCTCAATTTTTTCATATACAAAATTATGATAACTTTAGCAGTAACATTCCACAATCTTTGTGGAGCTCACAGGAGATACTATATATTAAGAGCTTTGAAAACTTTAAAATATTAAATAATATATGTAAATATATAGAAATATTCACAAAATATTTAAATTTACCAATAGTCATTTATGCAGCCTCTAAAACTTATTATCTGTGTGATCATAGTCAAGTTCTTTGACTGGGCTTCTGTAGAATGAAGGTATTGAAATAGCCTAAGAAGTGCCTTACATTTCTAGGTCTATGATCCTGTAATTTTATGTAAGCAAGGACAGTAATGATGATGATGATAATGATGATGATGATGATGTGCATGTAATGCTTTAAGATTTGAAAAATGCTTTACAAATACTAACTCATTTTTCCTCGTAACAACCCTAGGAGGCATGCAATATTATTATCCTCATTTTATAGAAGAAGAAACTGAGATAAACAAAAATTAAGTGATTTGCCCAAGTTACTCAGCTGGAAAGTGTCTAAGGCAAGATTTGAATTTGGGTCTTCCTGACTCCAGGTCTAACTCTCAATCCACTGGGCCACCAAACTTATTAACTACTTAGTGATAATAATAACAAATCACAGTACCATCGCACTTTAAGATTTTTAAAGCAGTTTCCTCACAGCAACAATGATATAAGTGAGGTAACTTTTATTATCCTCAATTTACAAATGAGAAAAATGAGGGCTTGGAAGGTTAAGTTCTAGTAAGTGATAAAATGTGATATGCAACAGGGTCTTCCTTTGTTCTATTCACTAACTGTGTGATTCTGTAGAATTGCTCTTAGATGCTGTGATTTTTATTCATGATTATTTTTCTTGCAAGGTCAAACTTAAGGGTAAGTTATTGTCATGGGGTATTGGGGATGGGGGTGATGGTGGGAGCAAAAGTGAAGAGGGCAAAAGAGAGAATATGGGGAAATGGGGTGGAGGGGAATAGACAGAATTACCAGAGCACAGCATTACAGTTTCTTCTCTAGAAGCAACAAAGAAGCTGTCTGTTAAACCCTGGAGGAGAATGGAAAAAAGCCAAGACCAGAGTGAAAGAGGGAAAACTATTTGAGATTTGTGTCAATATTTTATTCATAAGATGTATTTAAAAACCATCACAGTGAAATTCCTTTCCAAACCACAGAACTCAAGGTCGTGGAAATACATAGCTCAGATCCACATGACCAATAAAATTAGTCATGGTTCCCTCAACCCTGAATATTTCCTGAGTACCGGGCCAGGACCACCCCACCAGCAGATACCCAATAAATGTATATTAAATTAATGGAGAACTGAATCAGAGGATCATAGACTTAGAGAAATTAAGAATTCTAGTGCATATCTGGGCCATCCCCTGATTTTATTGATGAGGAAACTGAGGCTCAGAGAATGTAAGGACCATATAGGTATCAAGTGGCAGAGTCAGGATGCTGAGTTCTGGTGGTGGCAAATTTAGCCCTCGTTCCACTGCAGCTGTTCTACTTTCCATAAGGTTTTTTCTATGACACATTCAAGTTTGATGACCTGAGTTCAAATTCTGATCTTAACAGTTTCTAGAATTCTGACCTTAGTCAAGTAATTTAACTCCTTTGAGTCTTATTTTCTTCTACTGTTAAATGGGAATAATACTTGAACTCAGAGTTATCATGAGAGAAGGGCTTAAAGTATTATTCAAATATGAATTAAAATTTTATTTTATTCCTCTGGTAGTAGCTATAGGTATGTGACTACAAAAATGATATTTTTTTCAGTTTCATATTGTGATGAATTAAAGGCTTGATTTATTATTAATATAAGAGAAAATCATCATTTCTCTCAATATGCATAGTTCTCTTATATGTCATTTCAGTTCAGAGTTACCAGAACTAAAAAGAATAACAGTCAGATGATAAGCTTGTATTTTCTTCCACACTGCTTTCCTGCATCCCTGAAACCCAATGTCCCCAAAAGCATGAAGCTCAGCAGGAGTTAGATTTAAGAGTAGATATAGAAGTGGAAATGTTGTCAGAAATAAAGAATTCATAAAATCATGGGAACATACATATGAATGGATACAGTGACACGAGAAGAATGAAAACAAAAAATTCAATGGCTAGAGGTGTATCTTTCTCCACCCTTCACCTTAGAGATCTCATCAGTTGTCATAGGTTCATTCAAATGACTCCATGATCAACAAAACCAGCCCTTGTCTCTCTCCTGAGTTATGGTACCACATACATCTTGGATAGCTCCAAGTGAATACCCCACAGCTGTCTCAAACTCCACATGTTCAAAGCACATCTCATTCCCTCCCTCATCCCCAAACCCACCTCTCCTCTAAATGTCCCTTTTTCTATTCAGAACACCATCATTCTTCCTGTCACCCAGGATCACAACCAGGGAATCATCATTGAATCATCTCTCTCCCTCACCATCCTCATTCAATCAATTCCAAATTTTTGTTGGTTCTATGTCCACTATGTCTCTCCTATCCTCCACTTTCTGTCCATTTACACAGCCACCGATCTTCTTCATTGCTTCTCCCTGGGCTGCTACAATAGTCTCCCAATTATTCTTCCAGCTCCATGTTTTCTTCTCTGAGCCATTCTCCATAGAACTGCCAAAACAATCTTCTTTATGAATGTCTTGCTTAAGGGCACCTATTGAAGAATTGTCTATGACTCCTTATTGTGCTAAGATGAAATACAAATTCCCTTCACAATCTGACTTTATCCTACCTTTTGGGATTTATTTCACACTATTCCCATTAACATATGATACCCTGTGCCCTAGTCCTTCCACTTTCCCAGAACTTTGCAGTCTATCTCCTGCCTTTGTATATGTCATTTCTCATGGCTGCAATTCACTCCTATTGCTTCTGCCTTTAGAATCCTTGACTTCATTCAATACCCAGCTTGCATTTTGCTTTTCAAAAGTCCCAGAGTTGTTGGTCCTTTCTCCTGCCTCCTCACACGCACACACACAATAGACACACATATGAACAATGCATATATGTAGACATACACACATGACTTTTTCATGTCTATTTACATTTTATGTCCCTCCAATCAAAGATGAGTTCCTTGAGGGTAGGAACTGATATTTATTTTGTCCTTATACCACCCATGCCTGGCACATGGCAGATGCTGAGTTAATGAATGTCAAATGAAATTGAGTTGAATAAGATTGGTAATGAGCAATTTTGAACTAGGTAAATAGATAATTAAACACACTCCCTTCCTCCTGGTAAGGAGGAGGAATATTATAGATGGGAAATGTCACATAGACAAAGTCACTGGGTAGGTTTATTTTGTTTTCCTATTTTTCCCCCATGTTAGAGGGTTTAACTGGATAGGAAGTTTATCAGGAAATAACTATGATATAAAAAAGTACCAGTAAAACTTTTTTTAAAAAGTTAAAGAAAGTAAGCATGTGCTAAACAATATCATTCATGTGTTTAAAGTTGGGGAGGCTTGTGTAAGCCATTGACTTGTATAGGTAGCATGAAAAGAAAAAAAAAAGCTAGAAAGTATATAGAGATTGAAGCAGAAGAAAAGAATAAATGGAAAAAGAGAAACTGGTAGTCAATGAAGGAAGCTCAAAAAAACCCAGAAAATAATGAAGGGAAAGGAAGCAAAGGGAAAGGAGAGAAGAAGACAGGACAAGAGATAAGAAATAAGGAGATGAGAAGGGAGGAGAGGGGAGGAGAGGACAAGAGAGGACAGGATAGAAGAGGAGCAGACAGGAGAGAGGAAGAAAGGAAAAGAGAGGAGAGGAGAAGAGAGGAGAGGGGAGGAGAGAAAAAGAAAGGAGAAACAGAGGTGACATTTCCAACCATTTTGTTAGGCATCTTTGGCCAGGAATGGTAAGATCCATTACCGTCTCTCCACTCAAAAAGCCATCTTCACTTCTAGCCTATAGTATTAATAACCTAAATAGTTTCCCTGTTTCTCTACTTCCCTTGCCCTTCCCTAATCCCTCCTCTACTCAGCTGCTGAGGGGATTTTCCTGAATAGCAGTGCTGACCAATGCATTTCCCCCACTTGTTAAGTTTCAATAGCTAATAATTAATTCTAGGATAAAATATAATAACCTTTCTTTGGAATCTTGAGTCCTCCCAAGCCCATCTTCAACCTACCATTCCCAACCTAGCATACATTATTCCTCTTCAACCACTCTACAATTTAACCAAATATTCTCCTTACTATTCCTCATACATTTAATTCATCAGATCTCCCATCTCTGTGACTTTGCTTTGGCTTTTATCCATACCCAGAATGCACTCCCTGTTCCTATCTACCTCTAAAACTCCCTAGTTCACTTCAAGACTACTCGAGTACTACTTTCTGCATGAAACCTTTCCTGCCACTCCTCTTCCCCCCCATGCAGTTGTTAGGGTTCCCCTGAACAATCCAACTTGCATTGATTTTGTATATATTTTGCATATACCTATGAATACACATACTGTCTTCTCGAACAGAATCCAAGGTCCTCGATGGCAAGGATAGTTTCATTTTGGTTTTTGTATCCTACGTGCCTGGCACAATGCTGCAGATAATGACAAGACCTAATAAATGATTGTTGATTGATTGATTGATTGATGTTGAAGTAGAAAGTACTTAGAGATCGTCAAAATCATACAGGTCATAACAGCAGAAGCAAGATTCAAACCCAGATCCACTGACTCCATCTTTATGGTCAGTCCACATATTATGTGGGAAGCTCCAGGAGTAATCATGCCAGTCAATCAATAAGTGTTTGTTATAAGTAAGCATTTACTATATATTGTGCACTGTTCTAAATACTGCAAATAGAAGGGAAAAAAAAACAAAATAAAAACCAGTTCTTTCCTTCAAAGAGATTCCATTTAAATGGGGAAGATAACATGTTTATAAATAAGTGCAAATAAGAGACATACCCAGGAAGCAAAAGGTAACCTTGGGATCTGAAGGCAATGGCAGCAAGGAGGATTGGGAAGGCTTCTTATCAAAGCTGGGATTTTTGCTAAGTCTCAAAGAAAGCCAGGGAAGCTAAGGTAAGGTGGGGAGAGCATTTTGGGAATAAAGGCCAGCTATTGCAGAAGTACAGAGTCAGAAGATGAAATGTTACATGCAAAGAACACCAAGTAGGTGAAGGTTGCTGTATTGTACAGTGTGTAAATGGGAGTATAGGAATCCTGGGAAGGTAGGAAGGAATTAGTTTGTGAAGAGCTTCAAATCCCAAACAGAGGGGTTTTATATGTGAACCTAGAGGTGATGGAGAACCAATGTAAGTTATTGAATGGCAGGGGGGAGTTTGACATCATCAATTTATAAAAATCACTTCTGCAGCTGTGTGTTATATTGATTGGAGTGGGGAGTCTTGAGGCAGGGGAACTAGGCAGATGCTGTTATAATAGTCTAAGTGGGATTAGGGTAAAAGGACCTAGGGGTCCCTTTGCTGCTGAAGTTAACGAGCTTGGCACTGTCTACATGAACCACCCAAGTGATTTCCAGAAGAGAACAAAACTTGGCAATTTTTCCCAGTCTGTTGAGTGGATCTCAGGCCATCCAGGATCTAGGAAAGTAGTTATAATCCCCACATTTTATGCAATTTTACATTTCAGCCATAAATCGATTTCCACATACCTGCCCTTCTTTCTCCTGGTGACATGTGTTTCCGGGGAACAGTTGGAAAAGATAAACCCCAAAATAAAAGCTGTTGAACTGGTGAATGAAACAGAGCTGCTAATCTTTTTTTCATGTTAAGATGAGTTAACAATTGGCATAGCTCCCATTTGGTTCTAGTTTATTTTGTCCGGAGTGACATAACAGACAAGAATATAAGTCTTTGAACCTCTTAAATGCTGAACAGAAGCTGGCTAAAAGGTGCTAATCCTATTTCTGATAGAAATTCAAATGATTTGAGGAATGCCAAGAGTAAGTCTGTTAAATGGATTTCAAGGCAGGTCGAAAACTGCCCTGAGCAAGTAGGAGCTCTTTTTCTTTGGCACAAAAATAAGTAACCTATTCAATGCCTTTGGTTGTGGAAATGTTATGTTCCAGAGAAGAAGGTGAAATTGACAACTGAAGATTCAGGGCATTAAAAACACTTTCTTTCCTGGGCCAAAAAAAGGATGAAATTAAAAATGAGAAATGTTTAAGAAGTTTCTAGAGGCTCAGGGTTTTATCAACTAGAAAGAGAAGTGAAAGGGTCTCAATTCAACTTCACAGGGTCCCACAATGTTAAGTTTAGAAGGTTACTTATAAGAGAGTTTGTATAGCACTCATTTTAATGGGGCAGGGGGAGGAAGGAAACCGGTAAAGGAAACAGTGGAGTTGATTTTGGAATCCTTTCTTCTGACACCAAATCGAGGCTCACTCCACCACACACACACACACACACACACACACACACTCGCTCACTCACACACACTTCCCCTTCAGGAGATAATACATAGAGAAAGATGGGCTTTTCTTTCTATAGTATCCATGCACCTGTTTTGTAATTCTCTGCACAATTTGTCACAGGGTAGTAGATTTAGTAGAATTTTCAGAACTTATCTAGTCTAATCCCCTCCTTTTATGAGTGAGATAACTTCAAAAGCAGAGAAGGAAAGAGATTTGATCAAGTTTACACAGGTAGTAGGTAGCAGAGCTGAGATGTGAAGCCAGGCCTTCTGATACCCACCCCAACTCTGTTTCCAATGTATTGATTTTTGCCTGTCTTGGGTTTTGTGATGGCCAAGGCTAGTGAAGTGAGCATAATTCTAACAGTCACTGTCAATTTGGGGGAGAGCAAATTTCCAAGGTTCCTGAGGAAGGATAGTTAATATCCCATAGACTAAACTTCACCAGAAGTTATTCCAAGAGAGGCGGGAATTTCTCATAAATGAAATTCTGAAGGCAGAAAGAGAAATGACCCCACAGTAGGAGAGAAGAAAACATTAATTGAAGAGAGCAATATTAATGGACAGAGAGCTTATTAACCAACTTACATTTAGAAAAAAACATAGGGAACTTGGATGCAAGGGTAGGTAATGGATGTTGAATACAAGGGCATAATCTGATAAAAAATAGTTTCATTAAATAAAGGAATACCAATGAAACATTGAGAAATTACACAGAAGTAAGTAAAAAGATGTTCAGAAGTAGGGCAGTGCAGGTACCAGGATGTGTAATTTTATATCTAATTTTTTTTAATATCCCAGCTATAAGTAACAGCAATTCACAGTTTCATATACATACCTCCTCTTTTCACTATTGTTCTTTGTATACAGAATTGTTCATGTTTGTTGACTTTTGTCATGCTCATGTTCAATTAAAAAAAAAGTTTCTTGAGTGCTGAGCAGAGGTTGACAAGGGGAACCAAGGTCAACAAATGTTGTTTGATTTTTTTAGGTTTTTAGGGAAAATGATCAAGAACTAATTATCAGGCAACTTACTTGATGCTAAGGGTCAAAACACAAAGCTGAAACTGTGCCTGCCCTCAAGGAGCTTACATGTTATCTGTCAATAATTACACAAAATAATACATTATATAAATAATTTTGTACAAGATAATTATATACAAAATAAATACATGGTGATTTTGAGAGAGTAGACACCAGCATCTGGAGAATCAAGAATGCCTTTACGTAGAGAATGGTGCCTGAGATGAGCTTTGAAAGAAGCTAAGAATTCTAAGTAATAGAATGATAGAAGGAATCATTATTCATAATAAATAGAATGAAATAACTGTTAAAGGAAAGAAAGGAGAACTCCTCAACTTTTATTTGTTTCTATTCTTTTTACTAAGAAGCACATTTTTGGACTAAAAAGGCTGATAAAGAATTCATACTTAAGGAGGGAAACATTAAGAGGTGAGCACCTAACTGCCCTTGATAGATTCAAATAACCAGATCGAGATGAACTTCATCCTAGGGTACTGAAAGAATTGTCAAATAGGATTGCTGGGCAACTGGCAGCCTTATTCTACAGATCACAGATGAAAACAATGGTGGGAAAGGACTGCAGAGGGTAAATGACATGTGGATGTTAACAAAAAGCAAAAGAATAAAGTCTGAAATCCATAGACCAATTAGCTTAAGTTCAATTCATGGCACAATTCTATTCTGTGTAGAGATTGATAGAAAAAATATAGAAAACATAGAAAGAAAATCACAGAGAATGAACATAGCTTTATCTAAAATAGGGTATACCTGGAACTGAGTAATCCTATTTCTTGGAGGATGGGGAAGAGTCACCTTTTTTTCTTCAGACATTAGACTAATAGATCAGGGAAAACTGACTATCCAGAACCCATGTTCAGGAATCAGAGACCCAAAAATACATAATGATGATGATGATGATGATGATGATGATAATGATGATGACTAGCATTTATATCATATTTTGAAGTTTACAAAATGCTTCACTTACATTATCTCATTTGATCCTCACAACAATCCTGAGAGTGAAGTGCTATTATTATCCCAATTTTACAATTGAGGAAGCTGAGGCTGACAGTGGTAAAGTGACTTGCCCAGGCCCTACCTAGGCCATTCTGAGGCAAGGAGTACTGCTGACCAAAGATTATTCCACCAATGTCTGAGGAACTATTGCTCTGTATATGTTTGCAATAAATTTATCCTATTAATCACCTTGAGAGCTATTCTTGTAGGAAATATTGAGAGAAATGGGATATATAATAATACAGTTAGATGAATCCAGGACTAGCCATTCTTAAACAGGAGCCATCAACAATGCTATGTTCACTTGGAAGGAGGTCTATACTGAAGTTTCCCAGGGATCTGTGATTTATCCTTAGCTGTTTAATATTTTTATCAGTGGATCATCATCATAGTAGGGAGCTTAGATATCATCTAGTCCAACCCCTTCATTTTAACAACAAAGAAACTGAGACCAAGAATGGTTAAGTGAGTTGTCCAAGGTTATCCAGATATCAGGTAGAAGTACCTGGATTTGAACCTGGGTCCCCTGGCTTCAAACCCAGCAATTTTTTAAAATTATATTATTCTTCTCCCAATCATTGACTCAGATAAAAGCATAGATGAGACTTTATGAAACTTACAGATGATCAAAAGCTAAGAGATACCCGGCACACTAGATGACAGTCTGGATTTAAAAAAAAGATGTTGACAAGCTTGAAGATAGGGATGAATTTAATAAAATGAAATTTAATAGAAATAAATGTAAATTCTTATACTTCAGTTCAAGAAATTAACTTCATCAGTGTAATATGAAAGAGGATTAACAGTTTGAGAAAAAATAGAGATCTGAGATTTTTTTAGTGAACTAAAGATTACTGTGATTCAACTGTGTGATACTGAGATTTGGAAGACTCCATGAAAGTCTAATGTGATAGAAAAAAAAAAGCTAATGGTATCTTGGGCTATATTAAGAGAGGGATAGCTTCTAGGAATAAATCAATGATAGTTTTGTGATATTTTACCCTGGGCAAGTCATATCTAGAAAAGCATGTCCATTTCTCAGCACTGCAGATGGGTAAGGACCTTGATTAGCAAGGGAGAGTCCATAGAGCAACTGGGTTAGTAAAAGACCTCAAGCGCATGCCACAAGAACAGTATTTGAAGGAACTGGGAATGCTTAGCAAGGGGAAAAGAAGACTCAGGGGAGACATGATAAGTATCTTCATTGTAAGATTAACATGCAGAAGAGATATTAAACTCTTTCTGTTTGCCCTAAAGGATAAAACTAGATGAAACGTATGGAAGCTGCAAAGAGGCAAATTGATCTAGAAGCAGGAAAAACCTTCTTAATGATTAACCTACTGAAAATATAACAGATGGGCTAGCTCAAGAATTTGTGGCTTCCTTCTTATTTGAGCACTTTAAAAATTTGGATTCAAATACATGTTGGGTATTTCATAGAAGGGAGCTTTCTCAAGCCCAGGTTAGACCACTGAAATCTCTTATAACTGAAATTCTATGATTTTGTAGTAGCTTATCCTTCTGAGAAAATAAATGTATGGAGAACAGAGAATATCAAACACCTTCTTTGTGGCTTTCCAGATGTCAAACCACTGGAGAAAAAGAAGACAAAAAACTAAACAATTATTGCCCTCAGGATTCTTAATTCTATCAAGGAGGCTAATATGTAGAAATACAATTACATACAAAATATATTCAAAATGAATGGAAAGTAGTTCTGAGGGTACTAGCTCACTATCAGTAAGGGAGGAGGGAGAAGATGAGATCTGTGTCCAGCAAAGTGCATAATGATTATACTGATTGAACTTGGCTTAATCCCATCATTTGTAACCTTGCCTCCCTGAAAGTTCCCCTCTGATGCCTTATCATGGTATGGAAATAACTGATTTCTTAAAGGCTATGCAAGGAGAGTACAAAATCTCAAAGGTTTCCAACATCAACCAATGGCAAATTGTGCCTTCTGTCCAAAAATCACACTAGTTAAGTTCACAGATGCTCAGCACCTGGTTATCCAAAGGTTGATGGTGATTATCTCTGTAAAATGTTCTACTAAATCCTAGTTGTAAGGGACCTCTGACTCAGGAGGCTGCTTTGTGTAATGTGCAGCACACTTGACATGGAGGAGAAAGGACTGGATTCAACTCATTTTTCAGAGACTTGTTAACTCTATGACTTTATGCAAGTCACTTCTCAGTACCTCAGTTTCCTCACCTACTGAATGAGAGGGCTAGACTAAAAGGCCTATAAGGTCTCTTGCAGTGATAAATTTGCAATGTGAGCAAGATCCCTGTCTACAAGACACCCCAGTAAGTCATGGAATTATAGCTGAAAGCACCTCCAGAAAGTGTGAGCCCGATATATCTCTAAACAAACCATTTTACTTTTGAATGTTGCTGTTTTTTCAGCCTAAATCTACATCTCTGTAGCTTCCAAATCAATTGAATCCAATTCGTCAAACATTTATTAAACACTTCATAGTCCCTCGGGAGGCAAAGACGGAAACTCAATAGCCCCTGCTTTCAAGGAACTTCCAGTTTTCTGGAGAGAAACAGCACATTCACAGAGAAGTAAATGTGAGGGTCCTTGAGGAGAGGGGAGAATACCAACAAATATGAAGATCAGGGGAGGCTTCCTGAGAGGGGCTGCAGCTGACTCAAGCCATGAACAATGACAAAAATTCTGGGAGGTGGAGATGAGGAAGGAATGATTCCAGACATGGGGGATTGCCTATCCAAAGGCATTCATGTGGGAGGTGGAATGTCAAGTTCATGGAATAGCTGATGTCTGGCTGGAAGGTTGACTGCTTGATGACTACTAGAAGTTGCCAGTAAAAAGTGACTCCTGCAAAACTGCTAATTATCCACTTCTCTGATATGCCCTATCCCTCTACCCTCTCTGCCCAAAAATAAGCATTCATTCTCATTCAAATAAATCAGGCTTAAAAATAAAAACTCATAAAACTCCTTTTTGGTGTTAATTCCCCCACAAAAGGAGACAATTTCTGGGACCTCAACAGCTCAATAAGAGTAATACAACTTTAAATCCTGCCTCCTTTTCCCCCTCTAGACTGTGAAACATTGAGGTTTCATTGATCATGAGAGAACCAAAGACTTCCTAAAGCTGGGACCCAAAGCCCAAGGCAGGCAAACTCTGAGCTCCACCTCTAGTAAACAGATTACTGTCAATAAATCATTCACTGTTGTTTCAGGTTCAGGATTACTTTCACAGTAATCCTGTAAGAGACTCGCTTATTCATCCATCCTTCCAGTCTGGTTCATAATCCTGCTTTAATAACCAGCCAAAGAAGCAGCTTGATTTATATGAATATGATATATTATGTGTTTACACATATCATACAAACATAATATATACCTATATTATACATATACACACATATAAGGAATCTACAAAATATTAGCTCATTTTAAATCCTTAATAATTTCAGAAGTACATCATTTGAAAATTTAATTATTTAAATGCATTTTAAAATTATTGAGTTTTGTGAACTTTGAAATTAAAAAAAAAATTAGTATAATTTTCTGGACTATACCACCACAATGGCCTGATATGTCTCCAGTAGACTTTCTCTTGTAGGATTACATTAAAACTGCCATGTATGATTTAAGATCTCATCCCCTGAATGACCTTAAGGCTAGGATTACAAATACAAGCCATTCAGTCACTGAGCAGCTGTTGATGAAAGTTTTTACAAACTTGATTAGAGTGATAAATAGCACAAGAAAGTGATTAAGTTGAGTTTTAATAGGAAACATTTCAATATTTTAAAATGTAAATAATTAAACTTTCAAACTATTTTATTAGCTTGCAGCTTAAAATTGTACTAAGGCTTTGAGGGCTGTATATGTGCATGTACATGTATATATAATTGCATATGTATATTTGTATATGTATATGCATATTAGGGCAGCTAGGTGATGAGGTGGATACAGAACAGGAGTCAGGAAGACTCATCTTCCTGAGTTCAAATCTGGCCTCAAACACTTACTAGCCATGTGACCCTGTTTTCCTCATCTCCTCATTTGTAAAATGAGCTGGAGAGAAAAATGGCAAACTACTCCAATATCTTTGCTGAGAAAACCTCAAATGGGGTTGCATAGAGACAGATTCCACTGAAAAGACTGAACAACAAAAACACATATTTTGTATATATATTTGTATATGTGTGTGTATGTATGTATACATTTGTATATATACAAATATATATATATATACATACACACACACACACACAAAATTTGGGCAGCTAAGTTGAGCAGCAGATAGAGGAAAGGGCTTGGAATCAGGAAGACTCATCTTTTTGAGTTCAAATCTGGCGTCAGATGCTTACTAGCTGTGGGACCCTGAGAAGTCACTTCACCCTGTTTGCATCAGTTTCCTCACCTGTAAAATTAGTTAGAGAAGGAAGTGGCAAACCACTCTGGTATTTTTGCCAAGAAAATCCCAAATGGGGTCATGAAGAGTCATACATGACTGAAATGAAACAAATATAGATATAGATATAGATATAGATATAGACATAAAGATATAAGTACATAAACACATGTATATACATGTGTATGTATATATGTATACATGTGTATATACATATATTTAAATAACATATATGCATATGTAAGTATATGCATCCATGTATGAATAAATGTATATGTATATATACATGTATATGATACGTGTGTATATGTGTATTTATATATGTATATAGATGAGTGTCTATGTATATACACATAAACACATATATACATATATATCTTTGAAAACCAAGAAGGGCTATTTCTCCTCTAATGCATTACAAAAAGTTCCACATGTGAATCTGTGGCTATCTGCCTTCTTAATAATAGCTCACTTTCTCATAGCACTTTAAGACTTTTAATGTACATTGCATTTATCATCTCCTTTAATCCTTTAATGGAGCTATGAAGTGGTTTGTATTATCATCCCCATTTTACAAGTATACAGAGGAAACTGACAACCTGTGATGTCACTCATGGCTCAGTCACACAGTGAGGAAGGTTATTTGAGCCAAGATTCCTGGTAAGGGAGCTCCTTGAGAGCAGGAATGGTGCCTCTTTCTCTTTCTCACCAAAGCTCCTTTCACAATGCCTGATCCACTGCAGATGTCTGCCAGATGCTTGTTAATTGACTGATTACCAATTGCTGATAGGGGATACAAACAACATCCATGCGAAGAGACTTATCATTTGGCCAGAACAAATGATAAACTCGGAAAATGTACTTACATTTTATCCTCCTAATTTACTAGATGATTCACTTTGAAAATGGTGTAGGGACTTGTCCATCAGGGCCAACCTTAAGTATTTCTGAAGAGAACTGCAGCTCTTTAATGATACATGTGGGGTCAGTTATATTAAAAAGAAGCCCTTCAGAGTGATACAAAGAGATCAGAGAACAGGAAACAAATATTAGTCCATGGAGTACGATGAGCAGGGAGTATGAAGCCCCACCCACCCACCCCAAGCCAGTGATCAACTGACCACCTCTGCCAGTACTAATACTTATGAGAACTAAGTAATTTCATGGGCCCCTATGCCTGTCAAATCATTTCAAGTCATTCAGAGCTCATGAAGGAAGCAAGCAAGGAAGGAAATTAGCATTTATTAAGTACCTACTATCTGCCAGGAACTATTCTAAGCATTTTTCAAATATTATCTCATTTGATCCTTGTAATAACAGAGTGAGGTGAATAGCTGCTATTGATTATCTCCATTAGACAGTTGGGGAAACTGAGGTAAACAAAAGTTAAGTGACTTGTCCAGTGTCACACAACTAGTAAATTTCTGAGGCTAAATTTGAAATAAATTTGAATTCAGTCTTCCTGACTCCAAGCTCTGTTTCTATTCATTGTGCTACCTACTGACCTCATCACTCCATGTAGTTTGAGTGATCGAATCTTTTGATTGAGGATGAATTGATTGGTTTGAGCTGTGATGGATGGGAGTCAACTCTTTGAGCTGATCCCATAAGAGGCATGGGAGTTAAGTTAAGGAGAGTATCATCTTTAGAAAGATATATGACAAGGCCAAGCAATGCTGATTTCCACTGTGAGTTCCTTGAGAGCAGAAAATTGTCTTTCGCTTTTCTTTGAATCCCCAGCTCTTAGCACAGTGCTAAATGGTAGGCACTTAATAATGTTTATTGACTGACACTTCCCTCTATCCTCCAGCTTCCTCCACCGTCAGAGTTGATTTGCAGTATCTTGAGGATGACTCCAACATGGGACCTACTCAATGACTGGTGAATTCCTGACCAGAACTGACATATCATGAGAAGGTCCAACCACACTGCTTTTACTCTCTGTTTCTCAAGATTCTCCAGCATGTTTCACCCTACAGTGGCTGCTTAGAATGGAGAATGTATCTTTTTTTTTCCACCAGCCTTCCTCACTTTCTAGCTCCCCATTATGTTTTATCTGTTTTAGCCTATTCTATGTAAGCTCCTAGAGAATAGAGACTGTTTTGGTTTCCTATTTTTGTAACTCCAATACTTAGTACTGTACCTGGAACATAGCAAACAATAAATATTATCTGTCTGTCCATCCATCCATCCATCCATCCATCCATCCATCCATCCATCCATCCATCCACCCATCCACCCATCCACATCTCCATCATGTCTATCCATCTATCCGTCCATCTCTCCATCTATCAGCTATCTATCTATCTATCTATCTATCTATCTATCTATCTATCTATCTATCTGTCTATGTGTCTCTCTGTCTATCTATCTATCTATCCACCTTTCTGAGATCAGAGAACTAATAGTTTGTGGGTGATGAGCAGAGAATATGTAAATCACAGGGACAAAATTTAGACTTCCATGAAGGCAGAAAGGGATAAGCAGAGATATACTAAATGTTTCTAAACCCAGCATGCATAGATCTGGCTATGGACAGGAAGAGGAAGAGATGTGTGGTTACATGTATTCTTAACCATTTGGGTCTAGGTCAGGGGAACCACATAGACAGATTGCGGGAGCTCCTGAATCCTTGCCTTCTACAGGAATGTTAAACATACTTGCAAAAAGAATGGAAATCTAATGCTGAATCTTCTGCCAAGGCCTTCCCCTACATCCTATTTGATAAGAAATAACTGCACAACCTTGCACTTTTAAGCACTTCTGGCCTGATATCTTCCAGTGGGTGGTTTCCTTTAAAATGACATACTAATTTGCCTTCTGTCATCACTGATAGAAACAAGAAAGTCTTATCTTGTCAATAGTGCTTTATAATGAAGACATTTTTATTTTTACCTATAGCAGGTCTAATTTAGGGAATTTCTAGAGTAAGAATATTACAGTAGACTAGGTTAAGAAAAGATGCAAAGAAGTGTGATAAAGTGAACAGAAGATCAGATTTGGAGCCAGAGGACTTAGCTTTATATTCTATCATTGCTCTCCACTTAATACATATGTGACCTTGGCAAATGACTAAAGCTGGACTAAATGGCTTCTGAGATCTTTTCCAGTTCTAATTTTATGTTCCTATGATACTATGAATACTCTGGACTTCACTCTCCTCATTAATAAAATGAAGTAGTTGGGGTATGTAGCCTCTGAGGGCCATTTGTGCTCTAGCTTTCTTATCTTATGTTCTGATCACCCAGATTCACATCCCAACTCTGCCTCATGCTAGCTGTGGGACCTTGGGCAAACTATTTCTCTCTGGTAGTCAATTCCATCATTCATAAAAATGACCTACTTGGCCTGTGACAATGTTTCTAGCTCTGGACCTATAATCCAATGAACCTGTGTGATCTTGTTCTGTTGATTTAATAAAATCTTAGAATGTTAGAGCAAGATCAAGCTTTAGAGAAAGCATGGCTAAAAAAGTGATAGTGAGCTAGGGTGGGAAGATATAATGACAGAAGACCCACCTCTGATACTTACTAGCT
Organism: Vombatus ursinus; assembly: GCF_900497805.2. Lineage (NCBI taxonomy): Eukaryota > Metazoa > Chordata > Mammalia > Diprotodontia > Vombatidae > Vombatus > Vombatus ursinus. Next base: position 2,509,756 of record NW_020949772.1, read on the forward strand.
GGCAAAGATGTTTGAATACTTTGAGTTTCAGTTTTTTCATCCTTTAGAATGAGAGAGTAATATTATTTTTACTGTCTATCTCATACAGTTAATATTAAAAAAAACTTGGTTAAACTTAGAGCATAATATATTTGTGATGATTATGAATAAAAAGATAATGGTGAATCTAGTTCAACATCCCTCTAACACATTTCTTGTCAATAAGGAAATTGAGAACCAAAGAGATGTGATTTTCCTAAAATCACACAGCACAGCTTTTATTTTTATTTTGTTCCTCCCTCCCCGCTTTTCTTCCTTTCTTTCTTCCTCCCTCCTTTCTTCCTTCCCACCATCCTTCCCTTCTTTTCTCCTTTCTTCTCGACCTCTTTTCCTTCCTTTCTCCTTTCCTCCCCCTCCCTCCCTCCTTCCTGCTTTTTTTCCCTCCTTCCTTCCTGCATGCCTGCCTGTCTGCCTTCCTTTCTGCCCTTCTTCCTTTCCTACTGAGAGTTAATTATCTTCAAGAATGACATCTTGCTCCTACCAAGGGAGGTTGTGGGAGAGAATAAGCCTTATTCATGAAATGTTTCCATTTTAAACTGGCATCAGACATTAGCACTGTTAATTACTACTGGGTCTCCACAGAAAATGAAATATAGATAAATCCTTAGAGGCAAAATGCATAGTGATTTTCTATTCTCATCTCCAATTCACTTTGTTATTTAGGTTATGCTTTCTCTGATTTTTTTTTTTTTTGTTAAAGTCAAGTTTCTTCTCAGTGGCTTCCTGACAGTACTCATCAGTCAACAGAGACACTCAAATGGGCAACTCTATTTCTTATTCGAATTCTATCTGTGAAAATGCATTCATGGTGCGGATGAAGGATCATCGGAACACCCTGTCCATTAGGAACAGAGTCATCGCCATTGCCTTTCTGGATTCCAGGGATATAAATATGGAAATTGTTTCATCATGTGATATGGCTGAGAAAATACAAACTTACGCATTCAACGGATCTATGCACATGGTCAAAGGCCATGGGTCAAAGTGACAATTCGTGCTCTCTCTTGCATTTTTCTTCATCTCAGCCTCTTGGCTTCCTTGGGGAAATTGGTCTGAGCAAAATTTATCAGGTGGAAGCTAGTAATGTTTTAAAGTCAAATGTGAATTGTTGGCCTGTAGCAGCAAGGGCTTAAAGCAGATTTATGATTAAGAAAACAACTAGATTGAAGTTAGCTTATCTAACTCCCAGAAAAAAAAAATGATGGTTTTGCAAAACAGCATTAAATTATCATCCAGCAAAGTGTTCCAATGATTATATACAGTAATTGTGTTATGTTAGCCCATGCTCATAAAAATAATCTCCTTATGCAAAATGTATGTGATTAATAAAAGATGAACTTTTAAAATTCAGTTGTCTTTGCCCTTCCAAATCCTAATTATTTTGATTCTTTTTCCTTTGAAAGTTTCTTTTCTTTTTTTTAATGTAATAATATTTTAGTATATTTATAACCAGTTGTTGAATGGGAATTCTGATGACACTTTTTTCCCAGCTATATCATGGAAATCATTTCATTAAAATGTGTTTTTTGACAAAGATTCACAGAGTGAATTGAACATGTGGCTACAGTATAATGTGCCACCTGCTCATGAAAGCTTTTTGAAAATCTCTTGATATTTTACTGGTCACCATTTTGGTAAGATTCCATGGTTCAGACAACTACTTTGTCTTCATTTATCTATAAGCTATGCTGTCTTTTCCCAGTAGAATATAAGCTGCTTGAGGGTCGGGGCCGTTTTGTTTTAATTGTTGTCTTCCTAGCACCAGCTGGGGGTCTTGCACATGGAAAGCAATTAATAAATAGTTATTGGATTGAGTTGAATTGAATTGTTGTGGTCGTCAGATGAATGAATTGTGTACCCAACAATTTTAGCTCAATCTCTACCATATAGTAAGCACTTAGTGAATGTTTGACAAGGTTTTGTTTTCCTTTTTTCTTTCTTTTTAATAAAGTGTATAGAATAGGTTTTTTTGTTAATTGAAAAAAATAAATATAATTAAAAATAAATGTTTGTTGATGATTGTCTAACTAAAAAAAACAACATTAATTAAACATTTACTATGTGTCAGGAATTGTACAAAGCATTGGGAATACAATACAAAAGTGAAACAGTCTCTGCCCTCAATGTGCTTACATTCTAATTGAGGAAGTCCATTTGTAAAAGGTAAAGAGAAGGGAGTTTTGGTCTTACAATTCACAGTCAAGTCAAGTCAATAACAACCATTTATTATGTATTTATTTCTTGACAGGCACTGGAGATACAACACAAAAGTAAAACATTTTCTGACCTTGAGGAGTTTACTTATATTCTGAAAGACCACAAATATAGAGCAGGGAGTTTTGGTCTAGAGATTCACAGGGCTGGTGAACAGAGCTAGATTACATTGAATTATCAGGAACTGTTCACAAATAGCAATGGTAATAATGATCTGATTCCTATTCCAAGAGCAAGAAGCATTAAGTCAGGAGTGAGAAGGAGAAGAAGCAGTGTATGCACCCAGTAGGTGGCAAGATGAGTAGAAATGACTTACTATAGGTTGTTGTCCTTTTTGCTCAAAGAGGATTAAAATGACATCAGTATGTTTATGTCAAGGTCCGGTGTGTCCAACTGTGGCTTATCAGACCAATACTAGTTCGATAGACTTTACCACAGGTCAGGCACAAATAGTCCATATAAACATTTGGAGTGGAAATGTCTCTAAATTTGTGCATCTATCATTTCTTTTGAGCTACTGCAATTTTGCTTTGCTATGAGCACAGTGTGTTCTTTGATATAGGCATACTATGCTGGGTGATCCAGTACCAGTCCCAGATACCTGCTGAGTTCTTTTGCAATAAGAACTGTTTTTCTTTCAAGTCTACTGGATTTCATGTTGTCCATAAGCATGCACATATTCCATCTACCAATGATTAGTGGAATCATCTTTGCAAAAGTTTTTTGTACATTTTTGTGTTTTAACTGCAGGGTAAGTTCACTGCTTGCCATGCTAAGCAGACCAGGGTTAGGTTGGGTGATACAGACAATTTTTAGGGTACTTTTTCTAGCCCATTCCTCATGCCACAAAATGAGCAGTGTGGTCCTTTAAAAAAGTCTGATTAGATACTCAAGGGGCTGCCAAATCCCACTATTGCTTCAGTCTAGTGAGAAGATGACCATATGGCCTGGGCTGCCTGTGTGTAGGATTATAACTACAGCTCCAAGTATATCCACATCTGCTGCTTTGTCACTTGACTATCACTGCAGGATTATGGGTTAGGTAAAAATAATAAAACAGTATGGGTGATATCTTTTGACTCACACATAAATTGGATTTAAATGAGGCAGAGTTGTATAAAATCATCAACTTTACTCTCTTCCAGAGTCATTGAAGTCCAGTGGCAAGACAAAAGTCAAAAAGACTGGTGTTGGCTCAGGATACAGTGGCAGATACAGATACTTTGGCATCTTTAATGTTGAACCAAGCTTTAAACACTCCACAAAGCTTACTTCAGCTGCCTTCATGGCCATTGGAACAAATTATTCTCATCAGTCCATTTCACTGGGGAAGTCTTCACAAGCTTGGGGTAGACACCCTACTAATTCACCTCTGAGTTTGAAGCTCGTTGGTTACTCTCAACCTCGTTTAGCCTGTCAACCAAAATAATTTACTAGCATGAGGGCACTGTACGTGCTACACCTTCTTGGAGCCACAGGTAAGTTAGGTGATCGATTGGACACCAAAGTTGGAAAGTGGCCCTGAAAAGAGCTCAGCAGTTCTTCCACCAGAGACATTAGTCTTCCTTGAATACCTGTACACCACATAAGATATGCAACTAGTATGAGAAACATGGTTTGGGTCTTTCTAGCTATGATGGGGTAGAGAAGTTTTCACTTATTCAGGGTTGGCTCAGCATCAGGGAGGAAGGTATGTATATTGAGATGGAGGTAGGGTCATTTCTGGAGCTCCCATAAGAAGTAGCTATTCCAGATAGAGGCAAGGCAAGAAGGAGCAGGTGGGGAGATATAAGTTCCTTAACACAGGAGCTATTTCCCATTTGCATTTATATCTCCAGAGTTTAACACAGTACCTGGTACACAACAGATTTTTACTCATTGCTTTTTGATAGATTCAAAGAATATGCAAGTTTATATAGGTGAAAGAACACAGGGATCTGAAAGTCATAGATCATGTCATGTGAGATCAACTGAAGGAAATGAGAATATAAATCCAAGAGAACTGAAGATGGGAAGAGGACATTGTTTTTTGTTGTTATTGTTCAGTCATTTTTTTTCAGTAGTGTTGATTCTTTGGGGTTTTCTTGGCAAAGATACTGGAGTGGTTTGCCATTTTCTTTTCCACCTCCTTTCACAGATGAGGAACTGAGGCAAACAGGGTTAAATAACTTACCTGGGGTCCCACAGCTAGTAAGTGTCTGAGGCTAGATTTAAACTCAGGAAAATGAGTCTTCCTGATTCTTGGTACTCCACCCACTGTGCCACCTAGGAATGTGATAGCTGTCTTCAAGTAAGTGAAAGACTGTTATATAAAGGAATTAAACTTGGTAAGCTTGGCCCCAAGAATAGAACCTGGAGAAATGAATGTATGTTGCAATGTAACAGATTTGGGTTTGATGGGAGGGACAAAACTCAAATGTTATTCAAATGTTTTTGCCTAGGAAAAAAATGGATTATACCTCCCTAGAGGTCTCTAGGCAGAGGGTGGATGACCATTGGTTTGATATGACTTAGAAAAGATTCTTCTTCAGGTCTAAATTTGAAGAAATGTCCTCTAGAGTCCCTTCAAGGACTGAAATTCTGAGATTCTGTGAAGTCACCCCAGGACAGAAAAAATAACTCATCCTTTGGTACTAATTCTGTCATCTAGGATGAGAGAAATGGATTTGGGTTGGGGAAAATCATTTCCAGAAGTCTTTTAGTAATGTTTGTACAAATCTTGTCAGATTCTTTGGTTCTAAAACAACCAGTCATACCATCTTCGTATGAGAGAATTCAATGATGGATTTATTTGGCTGCAAATCCTGCTAGGCAGAGAGCAGTTTAAACTGTACGAAGGTCATTTAGATTAAAGAAAAGCACTATTTAAGATTCGGTATTTAATCTACAACAATCTTAACACATTGCTGCCAGGAAGAGAACCCTAAATTGGGAGTCAGGAGATGTGAGTAATAATTCTAGCCTTGCCTCTAGCTACCTGAGTATTCTCAAGTCAGTCACTCCTTTCTGGGTCTCAGTTTCTTCCAATGTAAAATGGTCAGGTTAAAATATGTATTTTCTGAGGGCCGTTCCAGTCATCAACATGTTATTACTATAGAATCTTGAGCCAAAAGGGACTTCAGAAGCCATAGATCTATACCTAAATATTTCATTTCCCTGGGTTTTAGTTTCTTTATCTATAAAAGTAGGGATAATTATACTTCTATTACCTACCTCTCAAGATTATTGTTAAATTCAGAGGAACAGAGGAATGCAAGATTCTTTTTGTTTGTTTTGTTTTTTTTTTTGTTCAGTCATTTTTCAGTAATGTCCTACTCTTCATGACCCTATTTGGGGTTTTCTTGGCAAAGTACTGGAGTAGTTTGCTATTTCCTTCTCCAGCACATTTTACCAAAGTGAAACTGAGCAAACAGGCTTAAGAGATTAATGAGAGACACACAGTTAGTAAGTGTCTGTGGCTGGATTTGAACTCAGGAAAATGAGTCTTCCCGACTACATACACTGGACCATCTAGGTGCCATGGAAGATTGTTAGCAACTTTTAAATGGTGAGATAAATGGCTAGCAGATGTTGTTTTATCCCAACAAGGGACAAGCCAGTTTTTGTTGACAATTTCCAAATTTCCATAAGGTAATCCATTTTGCCTTTGGACAGTTCAAATTGTTACTGTACTTTATTTTAAGTTGATATCTTTTGTTTTCCCCAACATAGTAATCTCTCTCTCTCTCTCTCTCTCTCTCTCTCTCTCTCTCTCACACACACACACACACACACACACACACACACTAATATATGCTGTCCCCTCCTCATCCAAACTACACTTACAACAACCTAAAATAGTTTAACCCAAACCATCTCACCAATCGATCCCATCTGCCAACTTGTGCAATCTTCTACTCCTCTGCTCCCCTTTCTCTTTTCCAAGAGGGAACTCAACAACATAAACTCTTTAAAAGTGTGGTCTATTTCTTGTTTTTCTAAGTCCCAAGACCTAGAACAGTGTCTGGCATATGGTAGGTACTGGATAAATACTTGTTAGTAGCTTATTGATCATCTGTACAGTTCTAATTGTTAGGAACATCTTCCTTAAGTCAAGTGTAAATTTCCCTCTTCAACTTTTATTTATTGCTCTTTGCTCCATCTTCTGGAGCTGAACAGAACAAGTAAAATCCCCCCTCTATTTGACAGTGCTTCATATTTGACACCTAGCATATTCCCCTCATGCCTTCTTTTGACTAAAGATTCTTAGCTCCTCCCACCTTCATATAATATGGTGTGATATTGAGACTCATAACATTCCTGTTCACCTTTTTTGGACACCTTCCACTGTTGTCTAAATTTGTAACATTCTATGTTTCAAATATATTCTTGTGGCTTAAATATCAAATGATTTGATTATGTTTTTATTATTATTATTACAATTATTATTTCATGTGGTATAAAAGTATATTATTTTACCAGTGTAAAGAAGCTTGCTGATGGTGAAACTCTGTCTCCTTATGCAGATTACAATCTACTCTGCAAGTAAAAGTTTTAGAGAGTTGTCTGTGGCCCTGAGATGTTACATAACTTACCCAAGGTACAGTCAGTATATGTCAGAGATGGAACTTGAACTTAGGTCTTCCTGACTCTGAAGACCATGCTCTATCCACAGTGCCAAGCTGACTCTATATCTCCATATGTTTCTACTCTTCTTAAGTGGCATAAGAGAGCTATAATTTCCTTCTGATTAAGAATTCTTTTATAATCAATTTTATATGTAGCATCACTATTTTTAATAATTTTAAGGTAATAATGTGTTCATTTATAAAAAGACTCTTGAGGTAATATTAACTATCATATTTCCAAATGTCCTTTGTTCTGAAGACTTCTCTATAACCCTGATCATTATATGTAGAGGAGAGGAGTAAATACTAAGCTTCATTGAGACAGGTGTGCAGGATGATGCTGCGTTCCTGCAATACTTAAAGGTAAGGATAATGAATCAATCAGTAGTTATTAAATGACTACTGTATGTCAAGAACTGGGGTTACAAATATAAAATAATGAAACAGTCCCTGCCTTCAATCTGCCAGGGGTAATAATGTTTACACAAATAAATAAATCAAAGGACAGAAACAATAAATGCAGAGTGATCTGGGATTGGGAGTAGGTAGGAGTGGGGAAAGATTGACAAGCCTGGGACTCAAGAAAAATGTCATGAAAGAAGTGGCATGAGTCAGCCCATGCAAGGAGCTAGAGGTTCCAGTATACTAGGCCATCTTGCTCAGAGAACCACAGATTGGTAGCGATGTCTTTGGAGCATACAATAAGTAAGCGGCTCTTCACACAGTCATAAGTGGAGAGGCCCTAGTACAATTTATGGGATTGTCAAGATGTGGTGTTGAAGCTGGGGTATGCACAGAAGACTGATGTGTCTGAAACAACTGGAGTGATAGGATGAAGGTAGAAATGTGGTTGAACAAGCAGATGAAATTTCAGTAAGCCTGTCTCCATCAAACTTAAGCAGCTGAGTGGTAAAAAGTAGGGAGAGTCAAGAAAATCTGGATTCAAATCTCACCTCAAATATTTACTAGTTGTATGACCCTGGTCAAATCACATAACCTCTGTCTCTCTCTTTTTCCTTACCATTAAATTGGGACCTAGGGAGTTGTTGTGAGGATAAAATGAGATATATTTGCAAATCACTTTGTCAATCTTGAAGTGCTGTATAAATTCTAGCTACTGGCTATTAATTGGAAATCCATGCAGTCTACTCCATATCTGAATAGGAATCCCCACCTTCAAGTGAAGATCTCCAGTGAGAGGAAGAATCATGTTGTCATTTGCCCTTTGTTCTCAAAATAGCAGCACTGACCAATTGGAACTGCCCAGGGGGGCAGCTACTGCTCCTCATAGATTCTTGTTTGTCCTTTGTTCTCGAGAAGGACCAATCACATCATGTGGGTGATGTCTTCACTTGAAAGGGAATTGAATTTAAGTGAGGCAGAGCTATGCAAAGTCATTGGTCCTACTGTCTCCTCCAGAGTCACTGAAATCCAGTGGCAAGACATATCAACAAATGACTGTTGATAGCCCTGGATGCAGTGGGAGACCTTGCTCTCTTTAAGCTAAGATCTCTCCCAGGTCTCAATTTGTCTGAGGCAACACCCATTCAGTGATTAAAGACTAGGTAAGACTGAGGCAAAAGATGGCCTAGTTTGCCTTCACAATCTGGAAGCCTCTGGAAGCTCAGAGCTTCTCAAGGCCAAATATTCTATCTTTTTCACTCATGCCCAACTCTTCATGACCCCATTTGGAGTTTTTTGGCAAATATATTGGAGTGATTCGCCATTTCCTTCTCCAGCTCATTTTACAGATGAGGAACTTTGGCAAAAAGAGTTAGGTGACTTGCCCAGAGTCACACAGCTAGTAACTACCTGAGGCCAGATTTGAACTCATGAAGATAAGTCTTCCTGACTCTAGACCCAGTACTAGCTACCCCCATTGTTCTTTTAGATATCTCTAATTTTAATAAGGTTTTTTTTTTTTGGTTAGGCAATGGGGTTAAGTGGCTTACCCAGGGTCACAGAGCTAGTAAGTATTATGTGTCTGAGGCCAGATTTGAACTCAAGTCTTCCTAGATCCAGGGCCAGTGCTCTATCCACTGCACCACCTAGCTGCCCCTAATAAGTTTTTCTTTACATCCAACTTAAATCTATCTCTTCAATTTCTCCCCTTTGTCCCTATGTCTGCCTTCTAAGGACCACAAAAACAATGATGATGTCCCTTGTATATGATAGCACTTTAAGAGAGAGAAGACAGATATCATATTCCCCACTCCCCTCAATTTTTTTTTCCTACAAGTTAAACAACCCTAGTTTCTTCAACTGATCCATATATGGTTTTATATCCAATCTGTCTTCTTACCTTGTGGGTCTCCAACCTCTGGATTAGTCCTTCCTGAAATGTGATACTTAGGACTGACTGAACACAATTCCTTATTTTTGATGTGACCAAGGTTTATATGTGATGGGACTGTCCTCTCCTTCTTTCTGGGCATTGTATCAGATTCTAAGTGCAATCTAGATAAGTGACAGAACCTGGTTCTGTGATTTCATTGCTATTGGGAACTTCTGGACAAGGAAACCTCTTTTTACCAATACAGGTTTGCATTTTCCCTGAAATTTATATTTTTAATTGTCCATAACACTGAGAAATTAAATTATTTGGTCCAGGACACATAGAACATGACAAAGGTAGAATTTGACCACAGGCCTTCCTGCTTCTGAAGCCAGGCCTCTATCTATCCACTATACCACAGTGCTCTAGATACCATGTTGAATCCTTTGTTTGCATAGAAATAGGAAGGGAAGAAGTTTTAATATAATTGCTTCCTGTATCTGAATCCCTAATACCAGACAATATTTCCTCCCTCTCATTCCCAGTCCATTTCTCCCCAATCCCTGTTTCAGGTTGTCCAAAACAAAGCAAACACCAGTATATCACTGCTCCCCACTCAAAACACCTCTGTCATACTTTCTAAGTGAATCTGGTGCTTGAACTGATGTCAATAAAAATACTTGCATTATTTTTTAACATGATCAGAGGGAAGGCATTTTTTCCTAGATAAGCTTCTCAGAGGACACAATGATCCAAAAGGAACATTAGAGTTGTTTGAATATTTAGGAGATGTTTGAAAGGATGCTCTGGTACATTAAACAAACAATAAGTTAATATCTGCCCATTGGAAAAGCAATGACAATTAGGAAACAGAATTACACAGTGTAATTTTTAGAGTAGATAACTAGGGAAATGAATATGCTGGAAATCCAGAGATTGGGTGTAACTCATTCTGAGTCATGAGAGAATGAATGCAAAGACAATCTCTGAAGTCTTTGTCATCTCTGCCCAATGTATTGATCAGAAGCCATCAACAAACCATCATCCATCAAACGGACCACTGATTGGTATTAGATTGTTCACCATAAATTATAGGATTATAGATTTAGAGCTAGCAGTGACCTTGGAGGACATAATGTCCAAACCTCTCATTTTACAGATTAGAGAACTCAGTTACATAGGTATTAAGTGACTAGTCCAGGGTCATATAGCTAGGATGTGTATCAATGGGATTGAAATGCAGGTATTTCTGATTCCAAATCCAGTAGTCAATCCTCTACAGAATCCTGCATTTTATTATGATGCCAGTGTGGCCTTTGGAAAGGAGGGAAAGATAATTATCAAGAAGAGATAGTAGGACCATGCATCTATTATGTACTAGGCATGATGTTATCTGGGGATATGCAAGAAAGGTGAAATCTTCCTTTTCTTCAAGGAGTTAACTTTTGAACAAGGGAGACAAAGTATACATGTGTAGGTAACCTTGATGTTGGGAGAGGCAGTAGCAGCTGTGGGAGAAGGGGGTGGGTCTAGGAAAGACCTCATGCAAAAGATGACTCTTGACCTGAGTCTTGAAGGGAACAGAGATTCCAAAAGGCAGAGGTGAGGAGACACCTCATTCCAGGTATGAAGAAGGGCCAGTCTAATAATACAGATATGACACATGGAATGTCTATGAGATAAGTGTGATTAATACCCATATTTTTAAATGAGGACAATTGAGACTCTAGAACATTCAGTGCCTTGCTCAGTATGATACAACTAGTAGGTTTTTGAGGCATTTCAAATTCAGGTCTTCCTAACTTTAAATCTATTGTCCTCTCCCTCACTCCTAGACATTGCCTTCAAGGACTTAGAAGAGATGTTAGAAGTCATCTTGTCAAATACTCTTATTTTATAGATGAAGAAACTGAACCCTGAAGAAGTTAAGAGAATTATATTTGATTATACTGTTAGTTAATTGAAGAGTTTCAATTCAAATCTAGGCTCTCTAATTTAACTCTGGATTCAATGTTCTTTCCTATACATCTCATATTTGAAGTAGTTTTTTCTTTCATTTCTCCAATGAAATTCCAGATCATTGAGTGCAAAAAGCTTATGTAATATTGTGTATTATGCAAAAGACCTTTGTATTCTCCTTAGTTCTTATGCATGAGAACATTGATTAAGAATAAATTTCCCAACCAACTTGATGAGATTTTTGGTCGTGAACTCTGGTTTATACGTAAAGGAGGGAAACCTCTCAAAAAGTACATAGGAATGACTATTGGCACCTTCACGAAAGGACCCAAAACTCCTGATTGGTTCCCAGTGTCTAGGGATTTCTCAATCCAATCCAATGTCCAATACCCCACAGGAATAGAAATTGGCTTCCTTAGGAAAAAGGGAATATGAGAGTTATCTTAGGGGACTCCAAAGGAAAAAAATCTGAGAATGGATTTACTCAGGCCAAGAGATTACCTGGAGCACAAATTTCCTTCATAAGCAAATGGCAGAAACAAGTATGGGTATGCACACTGAACTGAAGGTGATAGTTAGTAGACAATGTATGTGAACCCCAAACCCTTATTTGTGAGTGTAGTAGGGAAGAGGTTGAATTTCCTAAGCAGCACGATCTCATATTTGCCTTCTTGTCAGAAAAAGATTTCCTAGTCAACATCAGATTTGGGGATTGTCTCATGGGTAAATAAATGTTTGAGAGTTCAAAAATTCAAGGATTCAGGGACTGGATTCTCTAGAGCAGAGGTTCTTAAGCCTAGGAGCTATTAAGTTTTTGAAACAGATTTTATATGTATGTATTGATAACTAAATGTCAATGTTATTAGTTTTCTTAGTAACTATTTTATTTTATGCTCTTAAAAACATTACTCTGAGAAGGGTTCCATAGGCTTCTATGAAGCAACTAGGTTTCTCAGCAGATAGAGTCCTGGGCTTGAAGTCAGAAAGATCTAAGTTCAAATGTGTCCTAAGATACTTACTAATTGTATGACCTTGGACAAGTCATTTAACCTTTGTTTCAGTTTTCTCAACTATAAATTGGGGATAATAACAACATGTATCTAAAAGAATTGTTATGAGGGTCAAATGAGATTATATTTATGAAACACTTAGTGTAATGCCTAGAACTGACTAGGTGCTATATAAATGCTAGTCACTAATAATAATATTAACCAGATTCCCAAAGGAGTTCATGATGCACGAAAAGGTAGAAAAATCTGTTCTAAAAGTAAAGGGGTATTTCCTGCATCAGTGTGCTCCTTGAAGAAAGAGAGAAATCTTCCAATAGCATCTGAAGAAAGCCCTATTTGTAGGGCAAGGCTAGTAAATTCTTTGGGAAGTAAAGATCTCTTAGGAAGGGAATTTCCTATTCAGCCTACTCAAAGTATATATGCCTTCTGCAGACAATATCAATGACTTAAGAACAATATGATTTTCAGAAAAAAACTGTATGTGGCTCTGGGGATGGGATTGATATCAACCCCCAATGAATCAGTGCCTTGTCCCAATATCAAAGTGAGGCCCTTTCCTGTAGTTGTTTTTTTGTTTGTTTGTTTGCTTTTAGGTAATTGGGGTTAAGTGACTTGCCCAGGGTCATGCAGCTAATGTCAAGTATTTGGTCTGAGGTCAGATTTGAATTCTGGTCCTCCTGATTTCAGGGTCAGTGCTCTATTCACTGTGCCACCTAGCTGCCCCTCCCTTAGTTGTTGTTCAGTCATTTATGTCCTATCCAACTCTTTGTGACCCCATCTGGAGTTTTCTTGACAAAGATATTGGAAGAATTTGTCATCTCTCTCTACAACTCATTTTACAGATGAGGAAATTGAGGCCAAAAGGGTGTCAAAAAAGGCCAGATTTGAACTCATGTCTTCCTAACTCAAGACCTAGTGCTCTCTCCACTGTCCTGAACAGAACAGTTCCTACCATTAAGGAGCTTATATTCTTTTTTTTTTTAAGGCAATTGGAGTTAAGTGACTTGCCTAGGGTCACATAGCTAGTAAGTATCAAGTGTTTGGTCTGAGGTCAGATTTGAACTCAGGTCCTCCTGACTTCAGAGCCAGTGCTTTCTCTACTGTCCCAACTAGCTGCTGAATGGATGGCTCTTAACTTTTAACTCCTTTTAACTTTTTAGTTAAAAACTGTTCTAAAAAACCTATTTTTTTTAACTCCTCTGAGTCTCAGTTTACTCATCTTTAAAATAAGAGATTGAGCTTGAGGACCTCTGAAGTTCCTACCTTCTCTAAATCTACCATCTTCTATTTGCCCTTTGGAAATTTGGGCACTTTATATGTTTCTGTATCTTGTTATGGAGTCATTTTAGTCCTTTCTGTTTTTTGCTTTTTCTGTGGGAGAAAATAAAAGCCTTCCTATCCATATGCATAGCTCTCTTTATTGTTTGCCTGTTTGAGCAGCAGGACACATCCACATGTCAGGAAACTTAGGCATAAAACAAGTAGAAGCTCTATTTAGGACTTTTCCTAGATCAGCTCCAGGTGGGGGTAAAAAGACAAAGAGAAATAAGGAATCTCATGTAGGTAGGTTCCAAGAGTGGACCTGGCCCATATTTGTCCTAAATCTTTGAGGAACCAAGCCATGGTTATGATGGAGCCAGCTCTAAGTATCTTGTGAGAGTGTTCAAATCCGGCTTTGATTTATTGTTTTGTTGATTATCTGAACTTAAGAAAATTTTAATAATGCAAATTAAAATTAAAAGTGTGTGTACATGCCTTTTATTTTTCCTGGAAAGCCCAATTTTTAAACATTTAGCAGTATACTCCTGTATTTCTCTGCAATAATTTATTATCTGAACTCAGCAGTAGTGCAGTAGAAGGCTCAAGTAATGAATTCCTTATCAGACTGGAGGCCTAGTAATTGTAAATTAATAATAATAGTCATCAATTAAATCATTAAGATTGGCAGTGCTTTATATGAGTTATCTGATTTAACCAATACCTCTGGACGTAGACTGTGAGTTCTACTTTGAAAAAGGCTTTTCCACAGTAGATGTTTTTGATTATTTGGGAGGAAAAATAATAGGAAAATCTGGATTATTTCAAGAGGCAGTGTGGAGTGGTGGAAATAATACTAGACTTTAAGTCACATGATGTGGGTTCAAATCCTGAGTCTGCTTCTATCTGCCTATATGACCTCAAGCAAATCACTTCTCCTCTATGGGTCTTGGATTACATGGTCTCTGAGGTTCCTTCCAACCCTACTACGTGACTGTTGAGGACCCTTTCTCCATTAATGCTTCCACCTCTAGTGCTCACATTTTGAAAGTTCAATTTACCCCATCCCTTTGGTATCATCAAGATTGTTTTTAATCTTTTCTTGACTATATGGGGATCTGTGTGGAACAACTTGAGACTTCTTCCTACAAAGTTAGAATTTTATAAAGGTTGTTATCAGCTGTTCTTAGAGGATACCCGAGTCAGAATGTCATTGCTCTGAGTCATTGACCATGGTGGACATTGTAGCCCATATTATTTATATGGCAAAAAAGGAATCAATTGCCTATGGCCTTCTTTGAAGTTGCTAATAAGTCATTTAACCCATATTACATTAATATTCAGCAAATGAATCAGGCCAGACCACCAAAGACCTATCTCTTCTTTCCATTAGTAAAGTCACCCAGGCTCCTCAGTATTATTCCATTCCCTTCCTTCTCACACACCCCCACACCCCTTTTCTTGGCTGGAAAGTTTGTTTGGCTCCTTGCAAAGCACATGCTCCAAATCCAGGTGTTTCTCTCATCTCTTATCCCTGCAGGAATCTTGACATTCACTGGCTGGCTGAATCAGTCTAGCTGGAGAGGAAGAGTATGTACTGAAGTTCTGGCTTAACCCTTAGCAGCTGGGTGAGAATGATTTTTTGTGTCATCATTAACAAGGACGATCCCAAACTGCCATGTTGGGAAAGAGAGCAGGCCCAACTTGATTCCTCTTCTCTCCTCTCACTGCAGCCTCTGTTACCTGAGGCCATTTCTGCTGCAGCGAATGTCTTCAGCACTTCAAAGGCAAGTCTCATTTCAGTACATAATGTTACTTGTAATGCTTCGCTTTTCAGAGGGTCTTGGGTAGACACTTTGGTTCCAAAATTAAACCTTATCAAAATTGTATCTTAGTTCTAGGCAAGACAGAAATTTTTCTCTTTCCCAATCTGATGTATCTGAGAAAGAAAATATAAGTAAGCCATCTTCATCAGTGGTATAGTCAAAAGATTCCTGGATTTGGGGTCAGAGGACATGGGTTCAAAGCCTAGCTCAGTCATTTACTACCCATGTGACCTTGGGGAAGTTACTTTGCTAATGTAAGACTGCTTCTTCATCTATAAAATAAGAGTGATATTACATGTTCTCTAGGGTCCCATACAGTTCCAAATCTATGTACCTATCATCTCTATTGTCATCATTGACATTTATATAGAATTTTAAGCTTTGTTTAATGCTTTATTTGCATTACCTTATTCTACCATCATAATAATCTTATGATGTAGGTGATCTTATTTTACAGATGAGGAAACTGAGGCTGCATCAAGCTAATTAACTTATCCAGAGTCATATATCTACTAAGGGTCTGAATTCGGATTTGATCCTAGGTCTTCCTGACCCCAAATCCAGCATAATATTCTGACTCTCAAATATTTTTTAAATAATTAATTAGTCAATTCATCAAGCATTGGTTACATACCTCCTATGTAACAGTAGCAGTAAGAAGAATAGTTAGCATTTGTACAAAGCTTTACATCTTACAAACCGCTTTCAAGATACTATCTCATTTGATTCTCACAACAACCCATAGAGATAGATCTTATTATTATCCCCATTTTAAAGATGAAAAAACTGAAGGATACAGAAGTTGTGACTGGCTTATGGTCATATACCTAGTAAGTATCTAAATACAGATTTGAATTCAGGTCTCCTGACTCCATGTCCAACCTTTTATCCATTGTGCTAACTAGCAAACTACCAAATATTGTGCTAGGTAAGGGAATACAGTCAACTAAGTGCAAGATCAAGCAGTGATCACCTAGATCAAGGGTGGGGAACCAGCAACCTCGGGGTCACATATGGCCCTCTAGGTCCTTAAGTGTGGTCCTTTGACTGAATCCAAATTTCACAGAACAATTCACCTTAATAAAAGGATTTATTCTGTAAAACTTGTACTCAGTCAAAAGGCCATACCCGAGGACCTAGAAGGCCACATCTGGCCTCTAGGCCATAGGTTCCTCAGCCATGATCTAGTTCAACCTTACCAGAAACATCTCACTTTTCCCCCCAATCCTTTCATCTATTCTCTATAAAACATGTATGTACCTAGCTATTTACATATTGTCTCCCCATTAGAATTTAGGATCTCTGAGGGCAGGTACCATGTCTTTGACTTCCTCGGCATTACCAACATTTAGTTTGGCATATAGTAAATGCTTAATAAATGCTTTCTATTTCGTACCCATGACCAGGTTTTGTTTTTTTTTAAGATTTCCATTGAAGGTAAACTCATGATCATCTGAGGAAGCCAATTTCACTTTAGGATTGTTCTAATTTTTATAAAGTACTTTAAAAAATCATAAATATCATTATCCTAGAACTGGAAACCATCTAAACCAATCCTAGAGTCAAGCTCAACAAACTTAATCAGTCTGTACCCATAGCAAATCTCTAAATACATAAGTCCCCTTGATCCCCAAGGTTTCTTTTCTTTGAGGTAACCACTGTCAGTCCTTTCAACTAGTCCTTATATGGCCTGATCTTGAGTTCCTTTAGCATACTGCTTTTCTTCACTGCACACTTTCTTTTTTCCTATTTCCTTCCCAGAACATGATGGTCAGAACTGAACTGAAACAACATTGTAAATTCAGTATGACTGGGACAGAATACAATGATAGTATCACCTCTTTGGTCTTAGACACCATGCCACTTTTTTTTTCCTTCCACATCACATTGTGTGCTAATATTAATCAAATAACCCACTAAAATTTTCAGATTATTTTCAGACCAAGAACAGTCCATCCATCCTTTTCCATCTTTGTGAAACTTTTTTTAGCCCAAATGTAAAACTTTTTATATATTTAAGTGTCATCTTATTTGAATTGGCTCAGTATTCTAGATTGATAAATTCTCTTTGAATTCTGACACTATCATCCCTCCCAGTTTCATGTTATCTGCATATTTGATAGGGATGTCATTTGTGCTTTCTTCAAGTCATTGATAAAAATATTGACCAGTTGCAGAGCCAAGCACAGATACCTGAATCACTCCTCTTGAGGCTTCCTTCCAGATGACATTGAATCATTAAAGACTGTTCTGTGGATGGGGTCTTTCAATTAATGCAGAATCCACTGATGTTATTTATCACCATATTTCCATCTTTTCCATGTAAATAATCTCAAAGACTTTGTCAAATACTTTGCAAAAGTCTAGCAGCTAGGTGGTGAAGTGGGTAGAGCACTGAGCATGAACTCAGAAAGACATCTCCCTCAGTTCAAATCCAGCCTCAGACACTTCATAACTGTGTGACCCTGTGCAAGTCACCTGCTGGCCTCAGTTTCTTCATCTATGAAATGAGCTGGAGGAGAAAATAGCAAACCACTCCAGTATCTTTGCCAAGAAAACCCCAAATGGGGTCACAAAGAGTCATAAGCAACTAAAATGACTGAACAAAAAACACGTAAACTATGTTTACTGCATTCCTTTGGTCACCTGGTTTCATAATAGATAGACAGATAGATAGATAGATGTATGGATGGATAGATAGATATTTGAAGGTAATAAATAGTGAATGGTAATGAATAGTGACACATTCATCAGAATGCTTTATGTACACTCTAACACAGAACCCTAATACATCTGACTTTGCAATTTTTATTAAAAAAAACCTTCCACAACAACTTTGTTTCTATAGATTTTTTTCTTTAAATAATCTCACTGTTTTATCTAAAATAATATAAGAAACTGTGAAACAAATGGAGG
This sequence comes from Vombatus ursinus, assembly GCF_900497805.2. Taxonomy (NCBI): domain Eukaryota; kingdom Metazoa; phylum Chordata; class Mammalia; order Diprotodontia; family Vombatidae; genus Vombatus; species Vombatus ursinus. Next base: position 2,527,859 of record NW_020949772.1, read on the forward strand.
TGTCTTTTTTCCCTGACAAGTACTGATAGTATCTCAGTCAAAGTTTTATGGTGTTAATCTTGGCTTTTTGGTATATAAATCTAAGGCATTCAGAAAAGAATCCTGTCCTCTGAAAAGTTTCCAAATCGATCCTCTATAACAGTTCAGGTTGTCTAATGCCCTGATTAAGTTAGTGGATTCAAGATAATGGACTGAAGTGCTGTAGTTATAATCTCAACAGTTATAGTTGGCTAACCTCACTAGATAAGGAGATGTAATATGGTAAACTAGAAAAAAGGATGGATGGAATAGATCTAGGTTCAAATCTCTCTTCTACATTTATCAGCTGTTTGACTTTGGCCTAGTCATTTAAGTTCTTTGGAGGTTGGACCAGTGTGTTCCTAAGGATTTTTCCCTACGTCTAACATTTTAGTATCTAGCAAGAATGCTCCATGTAGAAAAGGATCACCCATGTCTCACACTCCTTGAGTAACTCTTTTTTTTTGCCTTTTGGTGAGGCAATCGGGGTTAAGTGACTTGCCCAGGGTCACACAGCTAGGAAGTGTCATGTGAATGAGGCCAGATTTGAACTCAGGTCCTCCTGACTCCAGGGCCAGAGCTCCATCCGCTGCTCCTCTTAACTGCCCCTTCCTTGAGTAACTTTTGACAAAGTGCCCTACACTCTGGGTTTACTTAGCTTCTTTTCAACTCTCGGGGCTTCCTTCCAAATTATATATCTTTAGCTTGTTTAGCAGAATTTTCTTGGGGAACTATAAAAATGTAGCTTGTTTCTAAGTTTCCACAAATGAAGGTAAAAGAGTCTTTCACTTCTCATGCAAGCATTCATGATAGTGATATGGAGGATGTCTCAAAAGTCTTAGTACAGTTTTAAACGTTCACAACTTAAAACTCCATTAAGATTTTGGGTTACCTTGTATGTTATGTATAGCATAGCTTTTATTTCATCCCACAGACAGAATGTAAGGAATGCAAAGGAAATCCTGTAGCCCAAACGTGTCAAACATGTCATTTTCTGAATCAATATGTGGTCTTCAGAGATCCTTATGTCTGGTTTAATGGCTCCCATTTTTATTTGAGTTTGATAGCCACTGATGTAGTCCATAAACCACTTGTAGAATTTTCCTTTTTTCCTATGGTTATTCTTACCTTCCCTCCAACCTAAAGAACTACATAACCATATAGAATCAAAGAATCATCCTGTGATTTGGATTCCCTTAGGTAGGAAAATGACCTTGGGGTCATTAAAAAATAAATAAAGCCCTGGCTTTCTTGTGGATCCCACCTTCAATCTAGAGAGCTATATTTACCTCTAGCTTTATGATCCTACTCTAATGGTACCTTCCTTGGAAGGAAATTACCTTGAAGTTTTTAAAACAAATTTCTTTTTAACATTCTGATGCATCCTACCTTGTACCCAGAGGATTATAAAGGCCTCTAACTTAATGGTATTAGTGTAATGGTTTGTATTCTCCCTGGAAAGACATGAACTTGGGGTTGCAACAAAGGCACCCCTTCCCCTTACCATAACACTCACATTGCACCAAAGACAAGGTCCCTACCTCCACCTCATGCCTTAGTCTTCTGCCATTCCTCCACCTCTATGACCCATACACATAATCCTCTTTATCCCCAGAGGCTGGTGCTACCAGGAAATACCCCCTTCTCATTCTAAAAGATAAGATCCCTAGACTCTCCAGGAACTTGAAGCTGTCTGTTTAAATCTCTCCTTCCTTACCTAGGAGGTTGGCCCATGTGGTTTAATTCACTCTGAGGGACATATGATTGAGATTTACTATGGCCTTTTTAATGCCAAAAGGGTAATTGATGGGAAGGAGAAAGGGTGAGACTGAAAGTGTGCTGCAGATACCAGTACAAAATTAAAATCATTACCTGCCCTCAAGGAGCTTGCATTCTACTGGGAACAGAGGAATGCAACATGAATATTAATCTGTTTTTTTTTAAATATGGCTATAGAATTATAGGAGCTATTGTTGAAAAGTTATCTAGTCCAACCCCTTCATTTTTTAGTCAAGGAAAGTGAGGTCCAAGGAAATTATATGATTTGTTTAACATCATGCAGTTAGCAAGTACCTGAGTTGGAATTTTAATTCAAGTCCTTTGATTCCAAATGCACTGCTTTTTGTCACAAGGAATGCAAGTATGTTTGAAGAGCTTTCTGATTGGGTCTAGGGATTAGCAGAAAACATCAGGGGGCCAGAAACATCTACCATTAATCATCATCATCATTAACATTTATAAAGTGCTTACTATGTGCCAGGTATTGCATTAAGTACTTTACATGTATTATCTTATTTTATCCTCACAACAACTCTAAAAGATAGATGAAATTATTATTACTATTTCACAGAAAAGAAAATTGAAGTAGACAGAGTTTGTCTTGTCCAGGGTCACACAGTTTATAAGTGTCTGAGACCTGATTTGAACTCAGGTCTTCTAGACTCCAGATCGCGAGTGCCCTATCCACTGTTCTACTTCTTGCAAGTCCATTTCTGAATTTTCTTATGTGATGTGCATATATAAAGGATCCACCATTCAAGAGCTGTATTTCATTCTCTACTTCTTCTCTCTGTACTGATGAACACTGCTAGGGCAAAGCATGCTAAGCTGATGACTAGGTTCACTATAAAAACATGCTATCCAGGCTCAGCTGGGCCCTTATTACAAACGTGTCCATCCTTTTATTTAATTTTTTCTCAAGAGGCCATCATACTCTCCCAAGTGGCTATTTCATCTTTTCTGCTAGCTCCTATACCATCTCCTCTGTCTTTGACCTTAGCTAGGATCTTTGTCTACTACTCTTCTAAGAAAATAGAAGTCATCACTGTGGGCTCCCCTTTTTCCCCTTTTCCACCCCTCAAGACCTTCCTTTGTATACCACCTGTCTTTCTTTTCCTTAGGGTCTGATGAAGAGGCAGGCCTTATCTTGATCAAAGCCCTGTACCCTAGATTACATTTTTCTAGAAGTTCCTAGCCCCACCCCCTCCTTTATTCCCTTTATTTCCCTTATCTTCAATCTATCTTTATTTATATTTATCTTTATATTTCCCTTATCTTCAATCTATCTTTATTTATATTTATCTTTATATTTATTTATTATTTACAAATTTATCATTACATATAAAAAAATTGTATGTATTATATATATTGTATTATTGTACTATATATATTGTATAATTATATATATGTATTATATAATTTATATAAATAAATTACATACAAATAAATTACACATTTATTTATTATTTACAAAAATGCCCCAGTCTCCCCTATCTTTGACAAAAGCTTTTATTTGATTACATTACCCTCTCAAGTTATCATCCTGTGTCATTTCTACTTTTTACAGCAATTTTTTTAGAATTAGAAGACTATACTGTTTGAATTCATTTCATCACTTCCATCTCAATTATTTTTAATCTCAGGACTATAGATACAAATTGCTTTTTCCAACGTATACCTGGAACTAGGAGGAAAGAATTTTTGGGTTGGGAACTTTGACTCAGGGTAGCATATTTGACCCCTCATGGTAAATTTCATGTGCTCTTCTATAGGAAAAGGCAAGATTATCCAGAGGAGGACAAAGAGAGAGGACAGAGGCCATGCATGGCAGAACTCAGGCTCAGGCCTGAGTAGAGGTGACCTGGTCCATCTAGTTTAAATAGCTGATAACTAAACTCCTGAATGATTGATCTGGAGGGATGTATAGGTCTTAGTGATAGGTGTTCAGACACTTCACCCCACCCTGCCACAGGTTGGGCAGTCTCAGCCCCTAGCGCCTTATGAAAGAGGCTGTTGAATACTGTGCCAAAGGGTAATAGGTTAAGTTTTAGATTAGAGTATGCCAGAAGGGACTGAGGGTCTCTCTTCCCATTAAATTGATAAGTGATAATACTGGGGACCAGGACATTTGTAGGGTCTGTACCCCTGAGTAAACCTTGGATATATGTCAGAGGGTTAAATTTCAGCAGCTTGCTGCAGGAGTCCCAGACTGGTAACCAATAAACTTGGTTTTAGTGCCTGCTTAGGTATGGTAAGTGGAAATAACATTGGTTGCAGAGTCAGAGTGCCAGGGTTCAAGTCTCACTGCCTAAGGGTCCTTGGGCAAGTCACTAACCTCTCTCAGACTCAGTTTCCTCATCCATAAAATAAAGGAATTATACTTAACCTCTGAAGTCCCATCAAACTTCATGATTCTGTGACATCTGAATTACATTGAAACATTATCACCCCAGAGCTAGACAAGCAATTGGAAGACACCAATATAGCATTTAAAGAAATGGAGTCAACAGTAGTGACTTGGTATGACCATACAACTATAGGAGGAATCTGTGCTGGAGGTTGTACAATCTTAGGTACATTACGGAATTGATTTTCAAGAAAGCTCAAAGAAAGGAGGATTCCAAAAGAAGGGGGAAAAGGCCAGGATTCTATTATTACCTTCCCCAAAAGAATCTAGGAAGACAAAAGTAGTACCTGACCTATATACCTACTTTCTCATGTCAGTCAAATCTTTATGTGCTGCTGTATGAATTTATTGGGGGTATACTTGATGAAAATATTAAATAGGGAACTCAAACACTTTTATGGGTGATTTTCTTTAGTAGAAAAAATGTTCATAGACAAACAGATGACTGGGAGGCAGTATAACAGAACAAGGCCTACATTTTTAGTCAGAGAAGGGCTCGAATTCCAACTCTGCCAATGACTGTGACCACAGTCATTTCACCTGGCATCCATTTCTCTATCTGTAAAATGTGGATGTTGGACTTGATGGCCTTAAAGGACATTTCCACCTCTAAGTCTATGATCCTTTGATTTTCTACAGTTAGAGATACAAGATCCCTCTGTATTTATTGTTTGAAAAAAGCATCTATTTTAAAAGATCCTCTCAATCAAAATGTCATTGATACATATAGAGAGATGCAATCATAATTGTTCAATGATATTCTGATAATAAATATCAAGCAAAGCAGAATGAGAGAGAGAAATATCATATATTTGCTCTTGTCATGGATAGTGTTAATGAAAATAGAAGAAGCATTGAGTCTATAATTGATGGTGAGGTTTCCAGTTGGGGCAGTTAAGTGGTGTAGCAATTAGATCAGCAAACCAGGAATCAAAAAGACCTGAGTTCAAATCTGAACTCAGACACTTACTAGCTGTGTGATTGGACTGGAGGTGGATAACATTTTTCATCATGAATCCTTTGGGATTTTCTTAGATCACTGTATTGCCGAGAATAGCTAAGTTGCTCATGGTTCATCATACAATATTGCTGTTACTAGGTACAATATTTTCCTGGCTCGGATTAATTCTCTTTGTATCAATTCATGTAAGTCTTTCCAGGTTTGTTTGTTTTTTTCCAAAATTGTCATGCTTGTCATTTCTTATAGAACAACAATATTCCATTATATCATATACCACAACTTGTTCAACCATTCCCCAAGTGATGGACATCCCCTCAATCTCCAAGTCTTAGCTGTCACAAAAAAAAAGCTGCTATAAATATTTTTGTACATATAACTCCTTTTCCTTCTTCTTGGATCTCTTTGAGATATAGACCTAGCAGTGGTATTGCTGGGTCAAAGAGTATACACAGTTTTATAGCCCTTGGGGCCTAGTTTTACATTGTTTTCCAGAATAGTGGGATCAATTCACAGTTCCACCAACAGTCATGCAAATGTTTTAAAAATAGAGACTCTTTCATTTCTGCTTTTATTTTCCCATTTCCTAGTTCACAGTAGCTTGTGTTACACTTGGTTTTGATCCTAAATTATTATTTCTTCAAGGAAGGGAACTCCTGGGGGTACAATCAGTACACTGATCCAGTCAACAATTGTCTAAAAGAATTACGATTAAGGCCACTGAGAAATTGTGACATAGCTTGTATTTGTCAGAGGTAGGATTTGAACTTGCGTCTTTTTGACCCAAAGTCTAGACCTCTGGCCAGTGTCTCATGCTGCATTTCATATAATTATCAATTAATAGACATTTATTCAATCAAATTGTATTTATAGAGTATTATGGAAGGTCACATGACCAGTTTGGTTAAAGTAAAATATACTGTGCTATATGTGTTTGAAGGATAAGAAAATTTAAAGATACCAAAGAGATAAAGAACATGAATTGGGGCCAGTATACAACAAGACCAAAGTGGATAGCAGATGGACACCCCACGTGCAGTAACAAAGCCATGAATTATTAATGTGCTTAGAGGAAGTCAATAAGCATCTAAGCACTTCCTATATGTCAAGCACTGGAAGACCTCTAGCATGTTGGCTAGATTTCCTGGATAAGATCTATATAAAGCATCAAAGAAACTAGGAATTAAAAGGGACCTCAGAAGCCATGTAGGCCATATCTGAACCCCTTCTACACAGCCAGCCTAGTAGAATCAGCAAAACACCTTGAGAGAGAGACAGAGAGTGGCTTGTTTTGAATAAGTAGACCCATCACCAACAACTTAACCATGATATCCACTCAGACTTTGATGGAGGTCTCCCAGTTACCTAAACTCAAGAGTCTTGGGTATCTTAGTACCAACCAGATCAGTGGTCCTCCTTCCAGCCTGGGTCCTTTCCCTGTAGCCATAACTGAGAGGACCAATCTTTGTGTAGAATTATCCCAGTTTCCTTACCATGACCAATACTAATTGCTGACCAATTTCCAAGCAACACTAAAAGTCCTAGGAGTAGCATCATCTCCTTCCCCACTACCATCACCATCCATCCTGTGTCTGGCCCAGCTCCCATAGCCATCATTCCAAGGAGATTAAATCTGATAACTTTCTGCAGAAGCTGTAGCTACTACTTCTGGAGATTCAGAAAATACAGTTCCTGACACTGAAGTCTTTGACACTGCCAAATAGTCCACGTCAGAAACCGATAACGGTTTTCACAATTGAAAAAATAATGCTAATGAAAATGTATCACCACCTATTTTGCTGCTGTACCCCAAGGAGCAATAGACATTTCCATCTGACTTACAACTGACACCTCCAATATGTGTTGTCTCCCCTTTAAAATGTAAGCTCTTCTTTTTGAGCAGGGAGTACCTCTGCTTTTCTTTTTAAATCACCAGGGTTTAGCATAATGCTTCGGACATAGAAAGCACTTAATAAGTGCTTTTAAATTAATTGATTCATCCGTATGCTATTCATCCATTCATCATTCTTTCAACCCAATTCAATAATATATTTAAACCACTTTGGGAATCTTGAGGATCTGTATGAAGTTTAGCTGTTGTTTCTGTTGTTATTCCAGAGCCAATGGACAGGGAGCCAGTCTTCAAGCCAATAAGACCTAGGTTCAAGTTCCTCATCTGACATATACTTTCTGTGTGACTCTGGGCAACTCACTTACCCTCTTAGTGCTCCAGGTGACTCTTAACACTGCAAATTGTAAAAGACATATCAATCTGTATCAGTAGAGGAAATTCCCTGCATCAGTGAAACCACAGACCCAGCCAGTCCTTATCGCTATTATTATCACAACATCCTCATTAAGCCTGAAGATCTCAGCCAGCCCATTCCATATTTGGACAGCTCTGCTTGCTAAAAAGTTGTTTGTCTTTGCTGCTGCTGCTGCTGCTGTTACCCTTCACCTGACCTGAATCTTCTCTGCAACATTAACCCTTGTTTTGCTCCTAGATATGCCTTCTGAGGTAAAGAAGGAAACAAGTCTAATCCCTCTTCCAAATGCCATTTCTTTCAAACCCTTGAAACCAGCTATCACGTTCCCATTCATTGTCTTCCTTTCCAGGCTAAAAATCCACAGTTCCAGTAATTGGTCTTTATATGGCATGAAATCAAGGCTTTTGACCATTATGGGCAGACAAGGGTAGAATATAGGGTGACTATGTCTCCCCTATTTCTAGAAGCTATGCTTTTCTAAATGCAGCCCCATAGAATTAGACATTATTCATCTACCTATCTATCTTTCTATCTATCTATCTATTTATCTATCTATCTATCTATCTATCTATCTATTTGTTTACTTTGGCTGACACATCATATCATTGACCTATTGAGTTTTTAGTCCAGTAAAGTTACGAGGTATATATTTATATATATATATATATATATAATTTTTACATGTATTTACTTTATTTTAAAATATATTTTACTTTACAGATAAGGAAACTAAGGCTAAAGAATGTTATACGACTTGCCTATGGTCCCACAGGTATTGAGTGTCCAGGGTGAGTTATATAGGGCTTTATATGAATGAAGTAAAAATCATTTGATTATCACAAGAGCCCTATGAGGTAAATATCATAGGTCTCACTTTTTCCATTTTATAGGAGAGGGATTAGAATCTCAGAGAGGTGAAATGACTTGCTGATCATAACACAGCAGCTGCATTTGAATTCAGATCTCTCATAACTTCGAGTCTAGTGTTCTTTTCCATCATGTCACACTGCTTGTCTATCAATGCTGACCCCAACAGTGATGACTTACTGACCAATGCCAGTTCAATCTTTGTCACATGCCTCCATTTTTTCTTGTTATGTTTAGCTTGTCTCTTTTTCCATTGGGTCTTTTCTCTTCCTTCCTTTCTTTGACTCTCCACTATTCCTTGGGGACATGAATCTTTCTGGTGCCCTTACCAGCTGCTAAATAGAATAGTGTTTTTCAGTTGGATAATTGATATTAGACAGATATTCAGAAAGAAAGCAGATTTATCTAGAATCATACTCCCAAGTCTGAGAGGTGATATGGTATAATAGACGAGTCACTGAACTTGAAGGTAGGAAGATCTGAGTTCAAGTCTTGCCTCTGAAACTTACTAGTTTGGTGATACCAAGTAGGGCAAGTCACTTAACCTTTTAGATACTTAACTTCCTCAACCGTAAAATGAGAGATATTCTGAAAAAAATCTGGGGATTTTTGTGGATTGTAAATTCAATATGAGTCAGCAGTGAGATGTGATGGGCAAAATCTAATACAAAGTCAGGCTGCATTAAAAGAGATATGGTTTCTGGGAATATGGAAGAGATAGTCCCATCGTACTCTGCCCTTATCTGATCACATCTGGAGTAGTGTTCAGCTCTGGGCATCAAAATTTAAGGATACTAATAAGCTGGAGAGTATTCAGAGTAAGGAAACCAGGATGGCGAAGTACATTTTGGGTTAGATGGCCTCTGAGGTCCCTTTTCAGCTTTAAACTTATGATCCTATGACTCCTGGTCTGCGGCATAGAACTTTCTATTTAAATTTTACCTTCTTTTCTGAAAAATTTAGAAGAAATTAGTCTTTTGTCTTTGGGGTAAAAAAATGGATTGATTTGCATTTGTCTATCATTTCATTGAACTGATTTTTTTTTAAATGGAATTAACTCACAGGTAAAAATTTATATTTTAGTTGGATCAAAAAAAGGTTTTCAAATGACTTTAATATTTATTAAGTCTCTTTAAAATGCATTATTAATGATGCAAAGGTTTTATGTTTTTATAAAGAGCTAGATTTGATCTCTGACATTTTTTTTTCTTTAAAGGTCATTCATGGATTCTCCCTCCCTCCTCTTTAATACATTTATTTATGAAGGCAGTGAGCAGAGATCATTGATTTGCTATTTCAAGCATTATTAATAAAAACTGTCAATTAGCAGACCCTATTTGTAACCTAGTCCCGTGCTTTAGAATCTTACAAGAACACCCACTGCACAGTGATTTAGAGCTTTTGATCACACACCAATGTGGGTGCAGTCACACACCACTAATCTCCAGCTCTATGGAGATGTTGGGAATAGCAAGTGTTTAGAGGTAGTAGTAATCTATGAGTTGCTTTCAGATAATGAATGGTAATTGAATCAATGTCTTCTGGGATTTTCTCCAAGATCAGAATTAAAGCAGAACTCACAGCTCAAAAGCACACATTGTTAAAGAGTTTCACCTTGTTTAAGGATGAGGACCATTCAGCTTCTAACTTGGTCAGGACTGTCTTTCGTGAGTAAAAGTTTCTTTAACCTTCATTCATTCCATTTCCATTTGGATGGCCATATGAATGGTATTCTTTTGTTTTTCTTTTAACAACTGCTGATGATTGGTTATAAATTTTCCATTTGGGTTCTTGCATTGTTTTCCAAGGTTATTATTCATTTCAAATGAAAGGACAGAACAAGAGTAGGGGAAATTTTTTATTAGCATGGTTGATCCTTGACCTCAATTGAAAGTCAATGAGTCCCATGAACTGAGAAATTTGATTCATAGGTGCAAACTTCAAAGGTTTTTGGTATATACAGAATAATTCATTTTGATTCTAGAATATAGCAGCAAAAATAAGGGGGAAAAAAGCCCTATTTAACAAATTATGTGAGGCGCTGTCATGTGGAAGGGACTTAGCTTGTTCTTTTCTTAGCCATAGAAGGAAGAATTGGTAAGATAAGGGAGAAATTTCAAAGAGGGAAATTTAGAGCTGATTTAAAAGGAAGAGTTCCTAATAATTAGAAATGTTCAATAATGGAATGGACAGCTTTAGGCCTCTTACTAGAGGTCTTCTGAAAGCACTGGATCACCAATTTTAAGGGGGATTCTTGGGCAAGCATATGTTGGAATTTGTGCCCTCTGAAGCCCCTTTTAATTTTAAGTTTCTGTGATTCTACTCAATATAAAATAGTGAAAAAGAGAAAAAGTGTTTAGAAGAGAGTAAAGACATATTTAGTACTTTGATTTATTACAATTTCAATGACTGTGAGAGAAGTTTGAGAACTACATCTTCTGAAGCATAAGACTGATCTCTATTTCAAAACATCATCATCATCATCATCATCATCATCATCATCACCATAATAATAATAATAACCTTGGAACAAGAATATGGATGAGAGCAGATTTATAAGGTATCTAAGAAAACCTATACAATACGAACTAAATGCAATACCTATCACTCCAACTTAGTTATGGAAGGGTAATAATAATAAGTATTTAGATAGCACTTACTATATGTCAAACACTGTGCTAAGCATTTTAAGAATCTTGTTTAATCCTCACAACAATCCTGGGAGGTAGCTGCTGTTTTTATACCCATTTTGCAGTAGAAGAAACTGAGAGAAACAGATAAGTGACTTATCCAAGGTGAAACAGCTAAGTGCCTAAGACAGGATTTGAACCCAGATGAGCTCCTGGTCTTCCCAATTCCAGGTCAAGTTCTCTATCCACTGCACCACCTAGCTGAGTACAAGGGATTGATGTGTCCTCAGGTTGTATGATAAACAACTAAAAAAAAAAAAACACAAAAAAACTTCTGGAATAACATATATCACTTCACAGAACAACTATAAATGAAAACTAACAATAAGCTCATGCTACTACATGTCAAATGTAACTCCTATTGGTTTATTTTTGTATGACTTCTATAAGATGATTACTATATGGAACTAGTGACAGAAGCAGCAGCTTCAGGAACTCTCAGCCCAGAAATGTCCTAAGGGTATATTGAAACACTAGAGTTTGCAGCTTCAGAGGAACAAGGAATTTAGTTATATTTCAAAGTCCAAGAAAAATGCTAGTACTTGTGACTCCAGGGGAGCAGGGGCCCTTGGTAGAGAACAGAGCACAGAAAGGAGAATACTTCTCCCTGAATCAGAGTGAATTAAAAGCACCAAATTCTTAGCACCAAAAGCACTTTGGAAGCATTGAAAACCAATAGATCCCCTGAACTAGTGAAAAAACCTGATGCTTTGTCTGAGATAATGATTATTACCCCTGCCTCTTTTTTTTAACCTTTGCTGAAGCATAACAGATTTTCCTCCACACCTTTATTTTAACTCTATGTTTGTCTTTCTATTTCAAGTCTTTCTTGTAAACAATACATTTTTAGATTCAAGTTTCTAATCCATTCTGCTATTCACTTCCATTTTATAAATGAATTCATCCCATTTGCATTCACATTTTTTATTACTAGCTCTGTATTTTCTGCCATCCTATTTCTTCTGTTTCTACTTCTTTCTTTTTTTAACCCCTCTTCCTCAAAACTCTGTTTTGTTTCTGACTAATGCCTCCCTTAATTTGCCCTCCTTTTTACCATTTCCCTCTTTCCCTTATCCCCTTCTCCTCCTACTTCCATGTTGGGTAAGATAGATTTCTATACCCAACTGAGAGAGAGAGAGAGAGAGAGAGAGAGAGAAAGTGTGTGGGTGTGGATGTGTGGGTGTGGGTGTGGGTGGGTATATGTGTTTCTTCACTCTTTGAACCAATTCCATTAAGATTGAGGAGTGAGGTTCAGGCACAGCTTGCCACCCCTCTTTTCCCCATCCTATGTAATAGATCTTCCTTGCATTCCTTTTTTTATGTAGGATAAGTATTCCCACTCTTCTTCTACCATCCACCTTTTTCCAGTGCATCCCTCTTTCTCACCTCTACATTTTTTGAGATCACCCCAAAAGCAAAAATTGACCTACTTAATAGAGATAATCAGGGATACTACATTTTGTTAAAAGATACAATAGACACTAAAGTAATATCAATATTAAACATATATGACCAAATAGCAGAACATCCATTTTTAATTGTTTACTTATTTTAAACATTCTTTTATTTTTAAAATTTTGAGTTCCAGATTCTCTTCTTCCCTCCCACCCTTACCCCACTCAATGATGTGATATGATATCAATTATACATTTGAAATCATGCAAATCATATTTCCATATTAACCAAATTCCAACAAAGCAAGAAAATTAAAGTGAGAAAATTATGTTTCAGTTAATACTCAGAATTCATTAGTTCCCTCTCTGGAGGGTGATAATATTTTTTCATCACAGGTCTCTTGGAATTTTCTTGGGTCATTGTATTGAACACAGTAGTCAAATCTTTCACAACTGATCATTATTACAACATTGCTGTTATTGCACACAATAATCTCCCAGTTCTTCTCACTTCACTTTACATAGCTTTATGTAGATCTTGCTATGTGTTTTCTTTTCTGAAACCACACCCCTTATTTCTTATAACAGAATAGTATTCCAACACAATCATTTGCCATACCTGTTCTCCAACTGATGAACACTCCCTCAATTTCCAATTATTTGCCTCCACAAAAAGAGATGCTATAAATGTTTTTGTACATATAAGCCTTTTCTTTTTTTCCCTTTGATCTCTTTGGAGTACAGCCTAGTAGTGGTATTCTGGGTCAAAGTGTATCCTAGTTTTATAGCCCTTTGGGGATAGTTCCAGATTGTTCTCCAAAATGGTTGAACCAGTTCACAACTCCACCAACAGTTCATTAACATACCTATTTTCTCTCATCTCCTCTAGCATTTGTCATTTCTGATAGGTGTGAGGTGCTACCTCAGAGTTGTTTTAATTTGCCTTTCTCTAATCAATAGTGATTTAGAGAATTTTTTCATAGGATTATAGATAGCTTTGATTTCTTCTGAAAACTGTCAGTTCATGTTCTTTGACCTTTATCAATTGGGGAATGGCTCTTTATTCTTATAAATTTGACTCAGTTCCCTATATATTTGGGAACCTGGAAGACTTATAGAAATTGATACAAAGTGAAGAGAGCAAAACCAGGAGATCATTGTACACTGTAGCAGCAATATTGTAAGGATGATCAAAGGTGAAAAACTTATCTACTCTGATTAAAACAATGATCCCCAATAGTTCCCTAAAGACTCAAGATGAAAAACGTTATCCACCTTCAGAGATAGAACTGATGAACTCTGAGTGCAAATTGAAGTATAATTTTTTCACTTTATTTTTCTTCCTTTTTTGCAACATATTTAATATGGAAATATGTTTCACATTATTTTTCATGTATAATTAATATACTGCTTGCCTTCTCAAGGTGTGGGGGAGGGTCAGGAAGGAGGAAGAAAATTTGGAACTTAAATTTTGTTTTAAAAATGAATCTTTAAAATAAATAAATAGTTTTAAAAAGATGTGGAACCAAAAAGCTCTTTGGCAGCTTCATGCACATTAATACAATCAACAGTATGTAAACAATGAAGCATGCAAGAAACGGCTAGATTATGCCAATCTGATTACAAAAATTAAAAGGTTTATGACACAACTGAGGTTGGATTATCATTGCCATCAGAAGTTATGGAAGATTATCCTTCAGAAGTCTGAATTTATTGCTTGGTGAGGATTTTGTAAGAAAATGGCAGAAACTGTGCAACACATTTTTTTTTAATATTGTAAAACTTGCACACTCAGAAAGACATACAAGTGATCAGAATTATATACCAGAAGTCCATTATCCTTTAAAAAAAACTTATAGATAGCATGTTCCTATACCACATATTTAAAACCCAAGCCATCCTTGAGAAGTTGAGACAATAGAATGTATTGGAACCAGAGTACTATCTCAGATAAAACTGTGGCTGACCATCACTTGAATATAACTCTTACCCATAAAATTTAAGGACAATGCTTTTAATACATGTCACCTTACCAAGTACTCATAACCATTCAAGAACATGGAATTAAAAGGTCTCTAAGTGTATATACCTAATAGAAAAAAATTATGACCCTGCAGAAATAATATGAAATACATATAATTCCCATCATCCTGTCTGTTATTGGAGTTGTCCTTAAAATGCTCTCAATAAAGCTACAGGAAATGATCTCATATCCCACCACTTTTATTCAATCATAAAAAGCAGTCATTGCATCTTCTTTAACAATAGTTAGCCCAATATTAAATATAAAAGAACAATCACAGGATGATAACTTATTCCAGGACCACTTCTTTCTGAACTCCATAGAATGTAAGATGAGAAGAAGAAGAATTTTTAAAAAAGAATGATAGTAAACATTTATATGGTTTTTTTTTTTGAGATTGGCAAAAACCTTTATGTATATTATGTCATTTGTACTTGGAATATAAACATAGATGACAAAAAGCGCCAGCATTGAAGCCAAGGTGATTGTTTCAATTATTTTTACAACATGCAGTCAGCCAGCTATTGATGGAAAACATTTAGTACATCCAGTACTGGTTTTAGAGTAATGGTTGTGTTCAAATTCCTACTCTGAACCTTACTAGTTAGGTGAGCACAGGTAATTAAAAAGCACAGAACATAGAATTAGAGCATATTCCAGTTGGAAAGAACCTCAGAAACCATATTTTCCAATCTTTGAAAAAGGAATTTTCAGTACATTATATCTGACAAGAATTTATCTAACCTTTACCTAAAGGCCTACAATAAAGGATAATTCATTGCTTTAAAAACAATAAAATTAATGTACTCTTTATTCTGAACTTAACAAACACCAAATAAAACAAGAATTTACAAATACATATATTATGTATTTGCATATATGTATAAATATATATGAATAGATAAAGAGGATCATCTATGAAACTGTGAAACTTTATATATGGCTTGATTTTTGTTAATAATAAATTCAACAAATAATTTTCAAAGCTGTCCTGTTTGTCTGTGATTTTTTTTCTGCTCTTCATTCTATTTTCTTCTGTGAATTTAAAAAGATCCTTCAATGAACCTCTTTTCTTTTTTTCTTTTCTTTTTTTTTTTGATTACTTTCTCCTTTACCCCTTATGCCTTCCACTTAACCTGAAATGAAAAAAAAAATAACAAAAAAAACCTTATAGCAAATACTTTCAAATACAAAGGGTCATTTAATCTTTTTGAGCCTCAGTTTCTTTGTCTGTAAAATGGGGATAAAAACCTATAGTAACAACCATAGGGGTTACTGGAAAATAATGAGATAACCCATATAAATGACCTTGTAACATTAAATTTCTCAGCAAATATTGTTTATCACCACAGAGGCTGCCCATTCCATTTCTAGAGAAGTTTATTTAAGACGTGTCTTACACATAGAAGGCTTTTAATAAACGCTTGTTGAATTTCAGAGCCATATAATTACAGAGTCATTAGGGAATTCTATGCTTCTCTATTCCAGAAAGGAATTCCTTCTAGGAAATACTGGATAAGCCCTCATTCAGCTTCTGCTTAAAGACCTCTGATAGAGAGGAGGCAGGGAAGGGTCCAACTGCCTCTCCAAATGTCTTATCCCACTTTAGGGTAATGATTGAAAGAAAGTCTTACTGACATCAAGCCTAAATTTGTCCCTTAGCAACTTTCCATTCATTGCTACTAATTCTGCCCTGGGGCCCAAAAGATCAAGTATAATCCCTCTTCTAAACCATAGTGCTACAAATACTTGAAAACAACTATGACTTCTTCCTCTCCTCCCAGCATTCTCTTCTCCAAGAAAATAAAAGATTCCTCACACTCCCAACTGATCCTCACATGAGAGTGTTCATTCTATTACCACTTTAAGTAGTAAGTCAAAATTCAGTTCCATGAAGGGACTTTTTTTTTTAATCTCTGTGTGCCTAGTACCTAGAACAATTCCTGGCACATATCACATAGTTAATAAAGTCTTGTTGGGTCAGACAAGGGTCGCTAGCATATGCTAAATCAAATGATGAGCCATGAAACAACTCTGGCCCCTCACTTGCCATAGTTACTCCACTGTAAGACAATCTCATTTCTGTGCACTGAACACATTGCATTTAATTAGTGCTGGCAGAAAAGTGTAGCACCTTCAGTAAAAGAAAAACGAAATTGCTTCATTTCTACCATAGAAAATCAATGCATCTGCAAGTCAAACTTGATTTTCTTTTCATTATACTCCTAAGTAGATTTACAGGAGTCTATTTAGGATCATAAGATAGCACATTAAATATTAAAATGCAGCCAAGACTCGATCATTTAGCCTGATATGCAGCAGCTCTTCTTTTTATGGGATCCATTTTCAGAGAAAACTCTCATTAGCTTAATTGGAACCATGCCCACACATAAATGGCAGAGAACACTCTCAAGTCTTTCTCTGGAATTCAGGTTTAGATTTACTTCTCCCCCTCCCCACCTTCTTCATTTTCTTTATCCATCACCTAACTCCTTTTTTCTGCTCCTTCTCCTCCCTTGTCATCTTTTTCATCAAAGCAGTTGTTTAAGTTCCTTACAAAGTTGAGTATTTTAAGACATCTATCTATGTTTCTGATGAAATGCTCAAAACCATGAAAGACTCCCCAACTGAGGCGTGTAATACATTGAAAAATGGAAAGGACCACAGTGGCCATCTAGACCAATCTGTATGCCAAAGGAAACTCCACTATTAGACACCTGAAAAGCAGTCATCCAACCTCCAAGAAGAAGGAAAGCACTGCCCTCCAAGACAGGTCAATCCACTTTTGGGCAGTTCAAATTTTTCAGAAGTCTCCCTCCCCCCATATTAGGACCAAATTTACCTTTTTGAACACTCTACCCATTGCTCCTGGATCAAACATATGGGAACAAACAGAAAAAAATCTAATCTCTTTCTCATTTAACAGCCTTTCAAGGACTTGAAGATATCTCTCAAGTGCCTCCCAAGTTTTCTCTTCTCCAGTGTATATTCATTTTGTTTTCAACCGGTCCTCACATAACCATTCTGAGTCTCTAAAAGGGCAATAACAATAGCACCTATATGACAAAATTGTTGTAAAGATTGGAGGAAATAATAGATGTGAAGTGTTTTGCTAACCTTAATTTATTGTCTTCACTCTGTTACCAAGTCAGTAACAAGTCTCTGAAACTCAGTTTTTCCTCTCTATAAAATAAGAGGACTGCATGACTAGATGTTCCCTGAGGTCCCTGAGATCCCTGAGATCCCTTTCAGCTTTTATTCTATGACCCTATGAACTGTTCTTCAAAAATTTTTGCTGCTTACATTCAACCAAAATTAGAATTTCACAGGTCCACTGCCCTAACTTTTCTGGCCCTTACAATTTTTCTCTTTCTCTTTTTAAACAATCATATACATATACAATATACATACATATGCGTGTATATATCTACACACACATGCATATATGTGTATGTATACACACATATATATGTATATATACATATATATTATATATATATATGTATTAAACTCAACAAATACCAAAGGTAATGAGCATTTCCACATCTAAAATAGAAAAGGAAAAAAAAATGTCCATGTAACTGGAGCTTTCTTATGTATTACTTGCTTTGCATTTAAAGCAAATAATATATTCAACAAGGAACTTTCAAAGTTTTCTAGTTTGTTTGCTTTAACTTCTTTTATAGCATATATGTAGTACTCAGTCTTCAAACCCCAACTAACACTAATGGGCTGAGTCCCCAGAAGGAGAGTACATATTTTCCCAGGGTTTGAGGGGGATAATACTAATGGGTTAAGGGATTCTCTTTCATACTATTACTCACAAGCCTCCAAACAATGTAAGTTTCCAATACCAATCAATAAGCTATCTCTTCAATATTGCTTAAGCAATGACTAGCATCCGGATGTCATTTTGACCAGCTGGTATCTTCTTGAAATCATTAATAGCCAAAGAATGCTTGTCAGTTTAGTTCAAGAACTGCAGAGAGCACAACTACAATGAGCTGACCACGTTGTTCAAATGCCAAATGTATGTTTGCCTAAAAGACTATTTTATGGAGAACTCACAAAGGGCAAGCATTCACATTGTGGTCAGAAGAAGTAATACAAGTACTCCCTCAAAGTCTCTCTTAAGAACTTTAGAATTGATTGCATGACATAGGAGACGCTAGCACAGAACCGCTCAGCATTGTGTGCCCTAATCAGAGAAGGTGCTACGCTCTATAAGCAAAGCAGAATTGAAGTAGCTCAAAAGAAACGTGAGATGCGCAAGTGTAGGGAATCCACCCCAAGTGTTCACATGGACTATTTGGACCTGACCTCCGGTAAAGCATTCCGAGCTCGTATTGGTCTGATTAGCCACAGGTAGACACACTGTTACTTGACTCTAACTTAGTGATGTCATTTTAATCTCTTTCGAGAACGAAGGACAACAACTAACTAACCACAGCCAATGAACATAAATTTGATTTTATAAAACAATATTTACGCCCCCACCCAAAAAAAAGACAAATCAAGAACCAAAGTACAAGAAAAAATTCACTTGAATTGGAGACACACTCTCCCCTCTGGCCTGGCTGTAAAACTTCTCCTCTCAAGTCCACTTCTGAGTGTGACATAGTCAATAGACAAGTTGTTTCCTTAAGGTGTGTCTATGGTCAAATTGATTCACTACTGGATTGAGTCAAACAAGTCACTCCTCAGGGCTTACTCTTCATCAGGCCTGGCTATAGGCAAATTCTGCTATCAACTTGTTCTTAGGCCTCTGTTGACTCCTGAAATTTTGACATTTTGAAGCTAACAAGGTTACAACATGAACTAAATAAAATGGACATTAAAAAAATAGCACCATGCATCCATGACTTCAAAATAGCCAAGAGGAAGCTGGTAGCAGGAAGTTGTTGCCACCATTGCTGCTATCTTCTGGTCCCCTCCAGGAGGTTTGCAGCATTTCCTCCTCTTCATTCAAACACTACTTGCAAAGAGAAAGAGATGATTGAGTTCCTCTGTTGGAACCTTTTATATGGATTCAATTCTGATTCAAGAGATAATTAAATAAATGGCTTTTCTTTACTGCATAGTAAGTGAACAGGGAACACCGAATAGCCGTATGAGATGTGAAATGGAAAGCAGGACTCTCCTTTAGGCACCATCATGTATTTCCAGAATCAGGCTCTCTGAGTCTCCTAATGGGTTTGCACCAAGCAGAGCACACTGCTCATGCTCAAAGTACCGGGCTCCTATTGGCCAGTTTCTTGTTACATATGTATTAATGATAGCCAGGCCTTATTTTATGTAACATCAATATTCTTGGAAATCATGTCTAAATGCAATTTTTATAAATCAAATACTATTTAAATTTACGAGGGGAGCTGAAGTACAGCTCCTGCCTTATTTATCTTTCTCTTAAAGCCAAATTTTCACACTGGTTTGTAAAAGTGAGGCATGTTTACAATAATAGTAAGTGACATTTATATAGCACTTTTAAGTTGCAAAGCTATATATATGCACTAATTTTGAGCCTCACAACAACCCTGTAAGGTAATGGCTATGGATATCATTTTTCTGATATTAAGGCAGTTTCAGATGTTTTATATGTTTTTTTTTAATCATGTGGCATATAAGTTATAGCACAGAATCTCAGAGTTGGAAAGGACCATAAAAGCTAATAAAATTCTACCTTTACTTGAACGGGAATGAATGAATGAGCATTTATTAAGTGTTTTCTAAAAACAAGTACTTGGCTAATTGCTAAGGGTACAAAGGAAAGTAAGCAAATAGTGTCTGCCCCCAAGGGACTTACATTCTAACCTCTAAGTTGATAGAGATTACTTATAGATTATAATGGGGACCACAGAGGGGTATTTTAGTTTGAGAAGTCACAGGGATGGTGAGTGCAGTCATAAGGGAATAGATTGACACACACTTTCCAGTGGCAGAGGTAGTTTGACATGGTGATAGTCCCAGAAATTATCATTCAGCCTTTGCTTATAGACCTAAATTGTGGATGAACCCACTATCTATTAAAGCAGCTCATTCCATTCTTGAATAGTTCTAATGGATAAGAATTTTCTTTTAATAGAGACTAAATCTACCTTTGTGATCCTTCCTTATTCTTGAGTATGTCCTCTTGGGCCAAGCAGAAGAAAAGTCTAACTCTTTTCCACATTATAATCGTTCATATACTTAAAGATAACTATTGGACTCCCAGAGTCTTGCCTTCTCCAAGATAAATACCACTTGTTACTTTATACAAATGTGTTTTGGGCAGGGCATAATGTAGCAACAGCATTATCCTATATCTTTCAGCAAGAAAACAAAAAAGCTTTGAGACAAGGTTTATTTCAGGATGCCTCACTTATTTATTCATATTTTTGTGATGGAATTCATTAAGTACAAGTTTAAAGTGCCTTGTCAGTGAGTCAAAAGAGAGAAAGAGAAAGAGAATGAGAGAGAGAATGAAAGACAGGGGGAGAGAGAGAGAGAGAGAGAGAGATTATTAGCCATTTGTCCTTCTAGGCATTTTGAAAATCAATGTCAACCTAAAACTTAGCTTCCTCCAATCAAATTAAGCCATTAAATATTTATTGAATGCCTACTATGTGCAACACTCTGGGTTTCATGTCCTATTGAATATTGCCAAGGGTTTTCATGATGACAGATGGTATTCAGTAAGGAGAAATGGAAGTCAATAAAATGGTGAAGACAATTTCCTATGATGGATGAGTTCATTATCAGAAGAGATCAAATTATTGAAGATCTGATGAAAAGAGAGATCTATAAATATTTAAAGTTCTTATACTTGACAGAGGAACAGACCACAATGGCAGTTCTGAAGGAAAAGTCAGAGAGCATATTTAACCACATGTGTTGAAAAAAAAAAGAATCAGAGAACTTCATAGTTGGAAGGAACCTCAGTGGTACTCTAACCTACTTCATTACTAAATAATACCCTCTCTACAATCTAATTGATTGGTAGGTTGGTCATTTATCTTTTTTTTTGAAGACTTGACTGAGAGTGGATCCATTTTCATTCAGCTAAGTTAGGAAGGTTTTTATTTTTTTTTCTTACGTTAAGCCAAATCGTATCTTTAACATTTCTACCCAACGCTACTACTGTTGGGTCTTTTGAGGCTAAATAAGACAAAGCTAATGCTTCTTTGAGCTGACAGTCTTTTGAACACTTGATAGTCATGATGCCAATCCCAAGTTTTCTCCTTTCCAGACTGAACATTTCCAGTTCCTCCAACCAGTCCTCTTTATGGCATGATATGACAGTCCCTCACCATACTGGTTGACTTTCTTTATATTCTGTTCAACTTACTAATGTCCTTTCTAATCAGCATCACTGAATCAACACTAGGGGATGGACCAGTGATCAATCCAGGGCAGAGTACAGTGGACTATAAGCTGCTATTATAAAAAAAAAACATCTCAGAGTAAGGTATGAGAATGAGGTAAGATCTCTGTTTGCAGATTTTTGTTATGGAGTGCATAACAAGACTGACTAATTGACTATGGTTTTAGTTCTGATTCTTGTTCATTATTTGATAATATAAAGGAAAAATCAGATTGTTTAATTTAAAGTATTTTTGTATTATTTCATTAAATATTTGCCAATTACATTTTTAAAAATTTAACATTCATCTTTTAAAATTTTGGGCTCCAAATTATGTTCTGCCCCCTTTGCCCTTCTCTGCCCTCCCTTCCTTTCCCTTCCCTCACCCACTGAGAAGGCAAGCAATATGATTTCAATTATATATGTGAAGTCATGCAAAACATATTTTCTTATTAGCCCCATTGTAAAACACACACCCACTAATGCAAGAAAATAAAGTGAAAAGAGTTTGCTTCAGTCTGCACTGAGAGTTCATCAGTTACCTCTCTCTGGAGGTGAAGAACATTTTTCATCAAGGATCCTTTGGAATTGTCTTGAATCATTTCCTTGACCTGAGTAGCTAAATCTTTCCCAGTTGATCATCATTGCAATATTGTTGTTACTGTATGTAATTTTCTCCTGGTTCTGTTCATTTCATTTTGCATCATTTCATATAAGTCTTCTCAGGTTTTTCTGAAGCCATTCTGCTTATCATTCCTCATAGCACAATAGTATTTCATCCCAATCACATACCACAACTTGATGTAAAGTCTCAAATGCAAAGCCAGGGAACAAAAATGGAAGATGATCACTTGACCACAGTGGTTCCCAACCTATATGAATGAATAAATGAATGGATGTGTCCATGAAATAATGAAAAGGCATTTATATTAATCATTAGTTAGGCACTAAATTAAGGGCTAGAAACATAAAGATAAGCAAGCAAGACAGTCCCTTACCTAAATGAGCAGATATTTTAATGGGGGAATACAATCAATCAATCAATTAATAAAAATGTACTAAGCACCTACTAGGTGCCAGGCACTGTGCTAAGCACTGAAAATACAAAAAAAGGTAAAAGACAACCCTTACCATTAAAGAGCTTACAATCTAATGGGGGAGCCAACATGCAAACATTTATACAAATTGAGATATACACAAGACAAATAGGAGATAATTAACAGAGGGAAGGTATTGGAATTAAGAAGGCTTGGGGAAGGCTTCCTGTAGAAGGTACAGTTTATTTAAGACTTAAAGAGGAACTAAAAAAGCATCAGGGTAAGTGAAGGGGTTTGGAAATAATTTATAAGTGAAATAGGGGTCTGGACAACTTTTTAACATTCAAAAATTTCAGAGATTCCTCCTCATGATTATAGTTGTATATAATGATTGAAAAATCACAAGATGACAAAATACTATGATAATTTCATTATTCATTTTTATAGCAATTTCTGTTATTAATTGCAACAGTTTCTCCATATGTTGTGAACATAGTGATATGTGTGATATATGTAATAAATATATGTGATACATATGATAAATATGTGATAAATAAAACTTGTTCCATCTGTGAGAGGAATGTTTGCTTATTTATTAGTTCTTAAAGGTAGAACTGGATGGGATCTCAGAGGCTCTTTACTCCAAACTGACTATTTTACAGATAACAAAACTGAGGCTGAGAGAAGCATAAATGATTTCCCAAAGTTATATATATGGTGTTTGTCAGATGCAGAATTTGAACCCACAAATTCTGATTCCCCAGTGAGAGCTCTTTCCACTGTACTCTGAGGACTCTTGGATTTTATACATAGAATTGCGGACTATTTTCAGTAGTTCTATTTTCCACCTTTTTTTTTCTGTCCTTCCTTGTCCTGCTACTTTATGAGCCTACAACTCACATATAGATAACTACAACTCATACTTATAATAACTGACATTTGTATAACTCTTTAAGGTTTGTAAAACACTTTATGATTTTTATTTCATTTGATTCATAACCAAAATTGTGGTATGGGATGAAGAAATTCCCGGTATTGGAGATCAGTACCTGCTTTGTTACTTATAATCTTAGATAGTTTACCTGGGACAGCGAAAAGTGATGTTATCTTCCTTGGGTCGTGCAGTTGATATCTTCCTGACTCCAAAGTCACCTGTCTATCCAGTAAGACACATTAATATTTTTATTATTTCCATTTTGCAAATGAGGAAACTGAGGCTCAGAGAGTTGAAGTGACTTTCTAATGATCACATAGTTAGTAAGTTATAGGCCTGATTTGAACCTAACTTTATGACAAAGATACATAATCAATAGATATGATAGGTGCAAACAAAGGTCCATGCCAGAAAATGGTAGTATGATTTAGTGGTAAGATCCTTGACTTGGAGTCAGGAGAAAGGCTCAAATTTTGCCTATTACTTACTAAGAGACAGTTGGAGTACTAAGACTGGAGTCAAAATGCTCTGAGTTCAAATCTGGCCTCAGACACTTGTTAGTTGTAACATGTTAGGCTAGTCACTTACCTCTGTTTGCCTCAGTTTCCTCAACTGTAAAATGGAAATAATAGCACCACCTACATTTCAGGGTTTTTCTAAGGATCAAATGAGATAATATTTATAAAAGTTCTTAGTACAGTACCTAGAACATAGTAGGTGCTTAATAAATACTTATTCTCTTCTTCCCTTTTTCTTTCATACAATTCTTTGATGACATCATTTACTTTTGTTCTTTAGAGTCCTTCACTTTTGACATGGTTAGGTAGAGCTTCTCACTCCCACCATATGTCTTTCCATTGCCCTCTGCTTAAGGGTCTTTTTTTAGTTCTTTGGAGACACTGGTACCTCAGGTTTCACTGCCACACTCCAACACTAATAAAATATTTTCACTGAAAAGATAGGTCTTTGTTTTCACAAAAGGCTTTGGGTCAGTAAAATTGCTTTGAAATTCAGCCTAAGAAACAAGGAAATAAAATAAATGAAAATAAAACAATATTCTGCATTATGTCACAGAAAGATAACTGTAGTCAGGAGGGTCTGGATTTTATGCTTACTGACAGTAGGACCTTGGCATACATCTTTTGGAGCATTATCCATAAAACTGGGCTAGTGATGTCTATGTTACCTACTGGGTAGTTGTAAGGAAAGGATATTGCGAACCTTAAAGCACTATGTAAATGTGAGTTATTATTACAAAAAATGCCATGGATTTATGAAAGATAAATTATTATGAATTATTTATAACTATAAAATTATCATTAATTTGTATTCCAACAATAGCTCAATATTAACTTGGCCCATAATACAAGAATGAGAGATTGATTTCACTTGGAAAAATCAACAGTAAGACTCACAATTCTGGGGCTGGGAGAGACCAAACTCATCTAGTCCATATATATCCCTAACAGTTGACAAGATTGCCCCTAAGTCATTCTAGAGAGATGAGAAACTATCTTTGTTATTGTTCAGTCATTTTCAGTTGAGTCTGACTCCTTGTGACCCCATTTGGGGTTTTCTTGGCAAAGATCTTGGAGTACTTCGCCATTTCCTTCTCCAGGTCATTTTAAAGATTAGGAAACTGAGGCAAACAGGGTTAAGTTTCTTTTTTTTTCCTTTCTTCTTTCTTTTTTTCTTTTTTTTTTAAGGAATTGGGGTTAAGTGACTTGCCCAGGGTCATACATCTAGTAAGTGTCAAGTGTCTGGTCTGAGGCCAGATCTGAACTCAGGTCCACCTGCCTTCAGGGCCAGTGTCTATCTACTGCACGAGGGTTAAATTTCTTGCCCAGTGTCATGAGGCTAGTAAGTGTCTGAGGCCAAATTTGAACTTAGAAAGATGAATTTTTCTGACTCCAGGCCCAACACTATATCCACCGCCACACTCATCTGCCCCCGGGAAGCAATTTTATTTTTCACAAATTCTTTCACAATGTCCCTCAGTTACTCCATTTAGTGTCCAATAACTTTCACAGTCTGGGAGCCAGAATGTATTGATGTTGTTGTTTAAATTCCAAATTCTAAATGAACTTCTAATTCTTATTCACAACATGACTAATGTGAAAATATGTTTAATATGAATGTATATGTAGAGTCTATGTCAGATTGCATGCCACCTTGGGGAGGGAGGTGGAGAAAATTTAAAATTCAAAAGCTTATGGAAGTGAATGTTGAAAACCAAAAATAAATTAATTAATTAAAAAATAAATCTTAAGCAAAATCAGAGAATTAAATAAAATTCTTTTTTGTTCCCAACCTGGATAATAACAAAACAAAACAAAAAAACCAGTAAATAAGGAAAATTCCTAAAATCATATGAATGCATCCTGCCTTCAAATGTAACTTTCTCATCCATAGAAAATGGTTGGTCAAGTCAGTCAACAACTTCATTAAATTAAATGCTTACTATGTGCCCATCATTTTGCTAAACACTGAAGTTTTGCTCAGTCATTTTTTTTTTAGTCATGCCACATTCTCCATGAACTCATTTGGATTTTTTCTTGGCAAAGACACTGTAGTGGTTTCCCATTTCCTTCTCCAACTCATTTTACAGATGAAGAAACTAAAACAAACAAGGTTAAGTGACTTGCCCAGGCTCACACAGCTAGTAAGTGTCTGAGGCTGGATTTGAACTCAGTAAGTTAAGCCTTCCCAGCTCCAGGTCTGGGTCTCTATCCACCGTACTATCTAGCTGCCCAAACACTGATGATATAAAATCAAAAGGAGCATCTTAGCAAGTTCTGTTGTTATTCCCATTTTATAGATCAGGAAAGCAAAAATTAAGTGACTTAAGTGCCCTTTCCCTCATTCCAAGTCTAGTATGCTATATTCTGCATCACCAAGAGCTAAACAGGATGCCAAAGAAGTGGCCCCTCACAGGCCACCCTGTGAGGGCCCTAGGATACAGTTCCCTGTGGGAACGAGTCTCACACACAGAGTCCCTGAGGGACTCAAAGCAAGAGGCTAAGCCTGAGTTTCATGCTTAAGGGTGACAGAGACATGATAGGTTCAAATTATGTAGATCTGCAGTTTCATATGCAATCATCTTTGTTATTATAGTGTGCTATGGAAATTCTTGTTTTGTTCCATGAATTGAAAGTAAAATAATTTTAAAAATAGGATAAAAGAATAGGGTTAGAACTGGAAAGAATCTTCAAAATTAATTAGTATAACTCTTTCATTTTGCAGATGGGACTACTGAGGTCTGGAGAAATGAAATATCCTAGAACCATAGATCTGAGTTTGAAGTGACCTTAGAGGTGACCCAGTTCAACCTGTACTAGAACAAGAATCCTCTCTAAATCATACTTGAAAAGTCACCAACCAGGCTGTTGCATGTTGGGAGAACCAGGCAATTAGGTGGCACAGTGGAAAGAGTTTGAGGCCTGAAGTCAGGAAGACCTGAGTTCAAATCCAAGGTTAGACACTTATTACTGGGAGTAGTCTGGTGGGGTTGGGGATGGTCTGATAGAAAAGGGATTTTCTCTGTCTGGAGTTAAAACAATTGATGCAGTTTAGGGGTTCAGGGGTGAGGGGACTCCAATATCACAACACGCAGGTCCTGCCTGAAAGAATTCAACCCAAGCCTTCTTTGAGCCAAAGACAAAGTTTATTAGAACATCAGTCATATGGGGCAGACTCTTAAGGAGTCTGAACATGAGTAAGCAGTGGCTAGATCATAAGAATCCCAGCAGTGGTTAGATTATAAGAATCTAAGCATCTTAATGGAGACAATGTGGACCTTATATACAGAAACACTACAGGAAGGACCTAGGAGTGGCCAGTAAACTAAGATGAACAGAACTTCTGGGACCTGGACCTCAAGGCCAAGGGAGAATGGAGCCTAGCTAGGATTAAATGTGGGAAATGACCAGGGGCCATACATGGGGAGGTAAGACAAAGGAAGGCCAGGCTAAGTTAACAGGATTGGGAGATTGGGTGTAGCCACAATGAAAGGTCAGTTGATGGGATTATAGCCTCAGGCAAACACCAGAGATTTGGCCGTGTGGGAAAGTCCAGGGTCTTTCCTTTCTGGCATCTAGATCCCAACCCCAACACAGTTATGGAGTGATATCAGTCCCTGTTGAAAAGGCATATAAACTGGGCACCCCAATCCCCAAATTGAGCCTAGACTGGCTCCCTTAGGGGAGCTCAGCCTTTGCCTATAGCTCCGCATGCATGCAAACTACCAGCTTGAAAGAAAATAAATGCCCAGACAACCTAATTCCATTTGTCTTTCTTAGATCAAACTCTGCCAGGCTGACAATCCTCATAATAACCCAGGGAGGTAGGTACATGTTATTATCATTTACACATGAGGTAACTAAGGCAAATAGAGATTAAGTGAATTGCCCAAGGTCAGATCACTAGTAAGATCACTGAGGCTGGATTTGAACTCTGGTTTGTTGAGGGTTAGAAGTTTAGGGATACCAGGACCCCAAAATAGTGACACACAGGTTCTACTGGAATGAATTCCGCCCAAGCCTTCTTTCAGCCAAAGACAAGGTTTATTAGAACATTGGTCATTGGTTTGGGGTGGGCAAGATTTTAAGAACCCTTCATATTGGCCAGACTCTAAAGGAATCTAAGCATTTGCATCACTAATGCAAGAGGGCCAGATTTTAAGAATCTGTGCACCTTAATGGAGGTGAGATGGATCTTATCTACAGAAAGACTGGGAGGGATCCAGGAAAGGCCAAGTAGTCTGAGGTGACTATAAGGAGGGGTTTAGGGAGGATCTGGATGGGAGTGGCCAGTAAGCTGGGGTGGCTGGGAGGTAGAATGCCTGGGACCTGGACCAAGGGATTCTGGATAAGATCTAGGAGTGGAGGTCTGGGGAGGGGCCTGGTGCAGACAATGAAAGGGCAGTTAGTTAACAGGGAAGGGACCATTGCCCCAGGCAAACACCAGGGACCTGGGCCACTTGGGCTTTTCTTTTTTGAGATCCAGATCCCAAAGACATGGTCTTTTCTTTTCAGGGATTCAGATCCCATCCCTATCAGTTTTCCTGACTCCAGGCCTAGTGCTCTCTCTACAATGACTAGAAGCAGATTGTTGATGTGCTGAATTTGCAGATATGTAGTCCTTTGATACTTACCAGCTATGTCAACAGAGCAAGCGAATTCACCTCCCTGGGCCTCAGTTTCCTCATCTGTAAAGTGAGATTAATAATATTTGAAATGCTACATAATGTGATTGTTGTGAGGCAAAAATAAAAAAAAAATGTGAATAGAGTCCTTGGCAAATTAAAAAACAACTTTGTAAATTTTAGGTGAGATTAACAATATTAATTTTCCTCTTCATTTTGCATTGAAAATCTTCAGTCTACTGAGCTGTCTTCTTCAGTAGAAATCAGGACAACAGAGGGATCAAAAAGCTAGAAAGTGGCTTCCTAGGCCAATAAGAATACTGAGGACAGCATGTTTCACATCATTGCCAGTCCTAGTCTCTTGAATTTCAATTGAAATGAATTTATGTGTTCTATCCTAGGGACATTTGGCAACTGAGATGATAAACAACCAAATGAGGCAATGGTTTAAAAAAGGGACATTGTGACTTGGGGGAAGAGTGGAGACCTGATTAAGGTGGGGGAGGGATTGGAGAGAGGAGTTTGCAGCCATTTTAATTCATGTCAGATTTCCACGTGGAGTAAATTCCTGCAGGTGCTCCTGTTTCCAGTCCCTGTTCTGGGAAACCAGGGTCACTCTACGTCAGCTGGTGAGCCCAAAACGACAAGCAATTTCCATTAGGTTTTCCAGAGAAGATAAAAAGTCAGGCAAGGCCTGTGGTTGTCTGCATTTACTTTTGCTAAAATACTCATGCAAATTTAATTTACATGAAAATGAGATGCTTCCCACCCAACACTCTCAGCTCAGGGAAAGCAATGGATGGCACAGGAAATGGAGTCACTTGGTTGGAAAGTATATGGTCTCAGTTTCCAGTTGCCAAGTTCCAAAACTACTCCCATCCACAGAGTATCACCATCTTGGCCACTGGATAATGTATTACATTCCCAGAATTCTTTGGTTTAATGGAACTGAAGTGTTTATGCCCTAAAATTTAGGGAAAAAGCAATTGGTAGGGTCTCTAGCTAATGGCTAATGGGGCAGATTGGTGGCACAGTAGACAGAGTGGTGGGCCTGGAGTCAGTTTTTAAACAAATTAACTGTAAAGCATACATTAAGCTACTGTACATAGGACATTGTGTACTTCTGAATGACGTATGAAGTTTAGATAAAAGAGTTCTTGCCCTCATGGATCTTTTTAGTGACACTGGCCTCCTGGCTGTTCCATGAACAAGACACTCTTATTTCTCAGTTCTGGCACTTTCTCTGGCTGTCCCTCATGCCTGGTATGCTCTCTCACCCTCATTCCAACTACTGGCCTCCCTGGCTTCCTTTAAGTCTCAATTAAAATCCATTTTTTTACTGGAAGCCTCCCCCCCACACACAAATGCCTTCCCTGTGTTAATTATTTCCTATTTATCCTGTATGTAGCTTGCTTTGTATAGATGTTGTATAGATGTGTTGGATGTTGTCTACCTCATTAGATTGTAAGCTCCTTAAGGGCAGGGACTTTCTTTTGTTTCCTTTTGTATCCCCACTACTTAACACAGTGCCTGGTACATGGTAGGCGTTTATCAAATGTGTATTGATTGATTTTGAAGTCTTTTTAAGTTCGATTTTCTCTTTTAGTCTACACTTAACAATTATTAAAAATACACAAATTTTTAATGTTCAATGAATAAGGGCAGAGCCAAGACGGTGAAGTAAAAGCAGGGATTCACTTGAGCTCTCCCTCAAACCCTTCCAAATACCTGTAAAAAGTGACTCTAGACAAATTCTAGAGTAACAGAAACCACAAAAGAAAACAGTGAAAAAAATTTCCAACCCAAGACAACCTGGATGGTTGACAGGAAAGATCTGTTGTGCCAGGCTAGGAGAGGAGTGCAGTCCAGTGTAGGTTGCACCACTGGTACAGACCCAGCCCAAGAGGGTCTAGAGCAGGCCCCAGGGGACTGAATCACTTGCAGTTGTGGCAGTTTCCCTACTTCTCAACTCAGAAACACCAAAGACAACTTAAAAGGTAAGTAGGAAAGGTCTGTCAGACCTGGGTGAGAAAGAAGCCCAGTCTAGCCCCTGCCACAGCACAGCCCTGGGTCAGCAGGACAGGCAGTGGCTGCTTCTAAACTCTCAGCCCACAGATGGTAAGGGGATAGAACAACTGATCAGAAGGAGATTATAGGAATCTCTTTGCTGGCACTGAGCAAGGATATTGTTGCTTTGCCCATATTTAGATCTGGGACACAGTCCTGGGTGGCAGTACTGGAGTGAGGAGGAGCACTGGCAGCAAAGCCCTGCTTTAACAAAGACTTAAAAATCAGTCAAGGAGCTAGGAAAATGAGCAAACAACAGAAAAAAAAAACCTCTGACTATAAAAAAGTTATTACATGACAAAGAAAAGCAAAACACACACTCAGAAGAAGACAACAAAGTCAAGGCTCTTATGTCCAAAACCTCCAAAAAAATATGAAATGGTATCAGGACATGGAAGAGCTCAAAAGGAATTTAAAAATCAAGTAAGGTAAGTAGAGGAAAAATTAGGAAAAGAAATATGAGTGATGCAAGAAAATCATGAAAAACAAGTCAACAGCTTGCTAAAGGAGACCCCCCCAAAAAAAATACTGAAGAAAAGAACACCTTAAAAAATAGACTAGACCAAATAACTAAAGAGATACAAAAAACCAATGGGGAGAAGAATGCCTTAAAAAGCAGAATTGGCCAAATGGAGAAGGAGGTTTAAAAGCTCACTGAATAAAATAATTCCTTAAAAATTAGAATGGAACAAATGGAAGCTAATGACTATGAGAAATCAAGAAATTATAAAACAAAAACAAAAGAATGAAAAAATAGAAGGCAATGTGGAAGATCTTATGGGAAAAACAACTGACCTGGAAAACAGATCCAAGAGAGATAATTTTAAAATTATTGGACTACCTGAAAGCCATGATCAAAAAAGAGACTAGATATCATCTTTCAAGAAACTATCAAGGAAACTGTCCTGATATTCTTAAATGAGAGGGTAAAGTAGAAATTGAAAGAATCCACCAATCACCTCCTGAAAGAGATCCCAAAAGGAAAACTGCCAGGAATATTATAGCCAAATTCCAGTGTTTCCAGGTCAAGGAGAAAATATTGCAAACAGCCAGAAAGAAACAATTAGAGTATTGTAAAAACACAATCAGGATAACATAAGATTTAGCAGCTTCTACATTAAGGGATAAGAGGGCTTAGAATATGATATTCTGGAGGCCAAAGGAGGCAGGATTAAAACCAAGAATCACCTATCCAGCAAAACTGAGTATAATCCTTCAGGGGGAAAAATGGAAATTCAATGAAGTAGAGTACTTTCAAGTATTCTTGATGAAAAAACCAGAGCTAAATAGAAAATTTGACTTTCAAATACAAGACTCAAGAGAAACAAGAAAAGGTAAACAGAAAAGAGAAATCACAAGGGACTTATTAAAGTAGAACTGTTTATGTTCCTATATGGAAAGATGATATTGCAACTCATGAGACATTTCTCATTATTAGGGTAGTTGGAAGGAATATATGTATAGACAGAGGGCACAGGATGAGTTGAATATGAAGGGATTATATCTAAAAAATAAAATTAAGGAGTGAGAGAGGAATGTATTGGGAGAAGGAGAAAGGGAGAGGTAGAATGGGGTCAATTATCTCATATACAAGAGACAAGAAAAAGCTTTTACAGTGGAGAGGAAGAGGGGGGAGGTGAGAGGGAATGACTGAACTTTACTTTTATCAGATTTGGCTTAAGGAGAGAATAATATAAACACTCAATTGGGTGTGGAAAATTATCCTACCCTGCAGGAAAATAGGGAGGAAGGGGATGGGGAGGGGGTGATAGAAGGGAGGGCAGATTGGGGGAGGGAGTAATCAGAAGCAAACACTTTTGAGGATGGACAGGGTCAAAGGAGAGAATAGAATAGAAGAGGGGTGGGATAGGATGGAGGAAAATAGAGTTAGTCTTTCACAACATAACTATTATGGAATTGTTTTGCATGACTACACATGCATAACCTATATCAAATTGCTTGACTTCTTAATGATGGTGGGTGGGGAGGGTGGAAGGGAGAGAATTTGGAACTCAAAATTTTAAAAGCAAATGTTAAACATTGTTTTTACATGTAACTGGGAAATAAGATACACAGGGAATGGGGTATAGAAATCTGTCTTACCCTACAGGAAAATAGAAGAGAAAGGGGCTAAGAGAAGGGGGTATATATGATAGAAGGGAGGGCAGATTAAGGGAAGGGGTAGTCAGAGAGCACACAGTCTTGGGGTGGGAGGAGGGGAGAGATGGGGAGAAAATTTGGAACTCAAAATCTTGTGAAAGTGAATATTGAAAACTAAAAATAAATAAATAAAATTTTAAAAAATATTCAAATAATAATCAAGAGACTTGTATAAGAAACTTTAAATTGTTAAGTATAGATATGTATTCAATTTAACAAGGGAGTAAAAATTGCTACATTTGTTTTCCCCTCTGTACTTTTTTGTTTTTTTTCCTGTAAATTAAAAAGAAAGATTTATTGATGCTTCTATATTTACATATCCCCATTACCAACTTACACTGACCCTTAATTAAAATTTTTCCTTGTAACAGATATGTATAGGTCAGTGAAATGTATCAACAAATGTATTGTCTGAGAATGTCTAAGAATGCACCTCATTCTGTACCTTTAGACCATGACTTCTCTATCAAGCTTAGAGTTTTGTAGAAGACAAAAATAATAATATATAATAAGAGCATACAGATGAAAACAGGCATCATGGGAAGGCTTATGGACTGTGGGAGACATTCATATTTAAAGGAGGAGAGGTGAAGGAATAGCCAGCAAAAGAGAAAGAGAAGGTTATTTATAGAGGTGGAAGGAGACCAAGTAGCAAACAATATCATGGGAGCCAAAAGCAGAGACATATTCAAGAATGAGATCATTTACAATGCCAAATACCACAAAGACATCAAAGAAGAATGAGGACTCTGACACACCCAGTCTCCAATTGCAACTGAATTTGACAATGAAAGTTCTTAAGATCATACCATATGGAAACCGATTAAAGGAAGTGGGAGTTTTAGCCTGAAGAAGAGATTTATAGTGGACATGAGATATATTTTCAAGTGCTCAAAAGACTGTAAGAAGGAAGAGAAGTTTGACTTGGACCCCAGACGACAGAATGGGTCAAATCTGCAAAGGGTATGTATTTAGACTCCATATAAAGGGAAAAACAGTGGAACTGTTTTTCTAGTAATTATGGCTATCCCAAAATGTTAGAGAATGCCTCTGGAGACAGTGGTTTTCCACAAACTAGGAGTCTTTAAACAAAGACAAAATAATTCCATTTGTTGGGTTTAATGCAGACCAAAGGGATCCTCATTCATCATGGCTTGAACTAGTTGCCTTCTGCAGCCCCTGACATTTTACGATTCTATGTCTAGGAGATCATTCATAACATCTGAGATAATAGTTTCAATTGAGGGGCAGGGACTAACATCTGATTGAAAGGGAGTAAGAAAGGAGTAGTAGGTGGAGAAAGGGGAAAAAAATCAGGCATGAACAATTTTTTCAAAAAGTTTTGCTAACTTGAGAAAAAAATATGAGTGGTAGATAGGGTAGAAAAGCTAAGCGGTATCTCCACCCCCCTCCCCCCACTAGTATTGGAAAGACACAAACATGTTTTTTTGGGCAGATAAGAAGGAAACAGTGGAGAGGGAGAGGTAAAAGCCATTTATGCATAGATCTTCCCATTTCACTGCTTTCGGCACCATTGCCAGGGGCTAGGGCAAGGCTAGAAGCAGCCCCTTCCACCAGCCCTTAGGTAAGCAAGGGTAATGGGTGGCATGTAGCTGAGGTCTCTTGTGACACCATGAGGAATATGTAGAGGCAGAGTGTGATGGGATTTTTTTAAGGAAGAAACATAATAGTGCCTACTGCTGAAAATTAGACTGGAAGTTACTGTGGATCCTTGTGGTAGATTTTGTTATTGCATGAGTCTTAAACCCAGTTAAGTATTTGGGATCCAGGAATAATAACAGTCACAATAATATTAATAATAGCTAGTATGAATATGATATTTTAAGGTTTATAAGACATTTTTACATGTTATCTCATTTGATCCTCACAATGGTATGTGAGGTAGATGCTATTGTCTCCATTTAACAGATAAGGAAACTGAGGCTGAGGAGTTAAATGATTTTCCTAGGATCACACAATTAATATAAGTGGTGAGATTCAAACTCACATCTTCTTGACTCCAAGTCATTATTTGGGGTCCACCTCCTATCTGAGGCCTTTCCTGGCCTACCTGGCCTCAGTAATTAGGACCATTTCCTAATCCTTTTCATATTACCTTTCACATTTTGTTCACTTTGCTTTTCATTTTTGTTCTGGTAGCTTTCACCTCCAAATGAGCAATTCAAGTACCTACCCTGGGACCTCTAGTTTCTGATTAGTGAAGCCTGGATCTAGACTCCCCAGTCATGTTCATGACATGTCAAAATGTGATGTACTCTTCCTACCTTCCTTTTCTCTTGCTCCAGCTGGCAGAATATCAGTCAAGTCAACACTATCAAAGCTCTACTTCCTGGCTACTACTCCTCTATATATGAAATTTCTCCCTATTAGAATGCAATCTCTGTGAGGACATGGGATATTTCAATTTCATATGTGTATCTCTAACATAGCACAGTGCCTGGCACACTGTAATTACTGAATAAATGTTTTCCCATTCTATACCATTCCATTCCATTCTAGGGGCTATTTCAGTGTCCAGTATCTAATTGGTATTTAATAAATGTTGAACAAATGAATAAATGAAAATGTGACCATCTTTGCCTTGACTGTATTCATCTTCCATTTACTGATAGGTAGATAGCCATGGTGAGTGATTCACTGTGATGTCTGGGAGATGAGCCAGGGGATGTGTTGAAAGTGAGAGGATAATGATCAGTGAAAGGTGGTGGCTGAGAACTGCTTTTCTCTCTTGGCAAGATGATAAGGTCAATCAGAACCCTTGGATGGATTCCTGGGGGAAGATTCTGAAGCACAGGATTGAAAACCTTCACAAAATTGTTGGAATAATTTTCATTATAAGGAAGTGGGTGATCTGGCTTAAAGCCAATGGCAAACTATTTAGATTGTTCCTGGATACGGTTGGGATGTAAGCAAACACTTGTGGGATTTTGCCTCTTTCTCCCTGTCTTCAATATATGGAATCAAAGAATCTCATAGAAGGAAGGGATCTCAGGGGACACAACCCAAGTGATACTTATAAACAAATCACCCCTTGAAATACTGGAGAAGTGGCCAGCCAGTCTCTACTTGTGAGAGAACTTTGTTCCACTTTTGATTGTTTCTCTTCATGATACAGATTTTTACATTTTCTCACCTGGTTGCAGTACTCTGGGACTACTTCTCCACTATGCCCCAGAAAGGTCATTGCTGGAAAAACCTCATACTCTTGAAAGATCCCATTAGCCTTGGCACAAATGAGAAAATAATTGTAAAGCACTTAGCACAGTGCTTGGCACATAATAAATGCTACATAAATGGTAGTTGTCATCATCATCCTCATCATCATCGATTATTCTACATCACTACCTTCTGCCATTCTGATTGAAGAGTAGAGCCATGAACTTCAAAATCTCCATATGAGGAGGGAACTCTCCCCAGACATCTCAGTTCTCATTTGCCTTCACCATTTTGAGACTTCTCTGACTATTCCATCATGTCCTTGCCCACCTCCTCAATTTCCAGGTTATTTGTGTGTTTTCTTACTCTTTTAGATTATAAGTTCCTTGAAGAAAAGGGCTGCCTTTTTATTCCATATTTGTATCCCCAGTATTTAGTATAGAGTTTAGCACACAGCAGGTGCTTAAACAATGTTTATTGACTATTGGAAGTAGAAGACCTGGGTTCAAATAAACCTTTGATTTTTGTTACCTGTGTTACTATGGAGAAGCCACTTACCTTGCCTTTGTTTATTCTTCTGCAAAATGAATTGGACTAGATGTATTGGACTACATGACCATTTGCCTTCAGGCACGAGATCTGTGATCCTGTGAACTTTCACCATTACTCCTATAAAATGGTTTTGCTCCGGCCCCATTCCTTGAGGGTTCTCTTTTCTCTGCTTAGCTAGTTGCTGTTCAGTCATTTCAGTCATGTCTGATTCTTGGTGACCC
Source organism: Vombatus ursinus (assembly GCF_900497805.2). Lineage (NCBI taxonomy): Eukaryota > Metazoa > Chordata > Mammalia > Diprotodontia > Vombatidae > Vombatus > Vombatus ursinus. Next base: position 2,564,892 of record NW_020949772.1, read on the forward strand.
GTTTTGGGTTTTCTTGGCAAAGATACTGGAGTGGTTTGCCATTTCTTTCTCCACCACATTTTACAGATGAGGAAACTGAGGCAAACCGGATTAAGTGACTTGCTCAGCGTCATAGATCTAATAAGTGTCTGAGGCCAGATTTGAACTTTAGAAGATAAGTCTTCCTGACTCCAGGTCCAGCACTTTATCTAGTGTGCCACCTAGCTGCCCCATTAATCACTAACTAGAGACCCTACCATTTATTATTTATCTGTATTTTAGAGTTACATACACTTCAGTTCCATTTAACCACTTAAGAGGTAGATTAGCTTTAGTGGAATGCTTACATCAAAGATATAAGCAAGAACAAACACAGATGCATTTCCTTCAATTTATATCATCTCAGTTTCTAGTAGAGGGAGAGGGATTATGGTATTCACATTGAGTTTTTGCATAGTGTTAGTTCTAAGGTCAATTAGACTGCCCTAGTGGTGCATCATATAGCCCAGGCTTCTCAAGGCTTCCCTGCTGGCTGGCAGCAACATCTGAGCTGGAATCTTGGGCTCCAAGATGATCATGACTTGAACTCCAGGTTTTGTGATTCCACTTGATGTACTTAGGACTGAAAAGAACAAAGAAAGCAGAAAAAGAGTATCTTTCTTAAAGGGAAGGAGTATGACTTCCTTCAGGACTTCTCCCCCCTGACCCCTTTCCTTTACTACATGGTATTACCTGCTGCGAATGAGAACCCTCTACTGCTGGATTCATGGGAAAGAGAGTGACCGTATGTAGTCAGGTCATTTTAAAGCTTTAAGAAGTTATTACTACACATTTAATGGAAGGAGTACGACTTCCCTCAGGACAGCTCCCAACCCCATGGTAGGCCAACACAAAATATCCATGCTTATGCCAGTGCTCCAATTTCCTAGAATCAGATCTCTGCTGTTTCCCACATGGATAGGAGACATCCTAGATGATCTGGGCATGAAATAAACCTCATTACACTCTTTACTTTCATTCTCCAGAACAGAACAGATCAAGTCTGATCTCTCTCTCTCTTTTTTTTTCTGAGTCAGACCTACAAGCATTTCAATATAGCTATCATTCTACCACTAAGTCTTTTTTTTTTTCTAGGCTAAACATTCCCAGTCTTTTTGGTTAACCTCAGTACAGCATGATTTCTGTCCTTTTACCATCCTGGTAGCTCTTCTTCTGGGACAGCTGGGTGACACAGTGGATAGTACACTGGGTTTGGAATCTGAGAGGTTCATTTTTGTGAGTTCAAATCCAGCCTCAGATACTTACTAGCTGTGTGACCCTGAGCAAGTCACTTAACCATGTTTGCCTCAGTTCCTCATCAATAAAATGAGATAGAGTAAGAAATGGCAAATCCTTCCAATGCCTTTGCCAACAAAACCCCAAATGATATCAGAAAGAGTCATAAATGACTGAAAACAACAAAAGCTCTTCTTTGGTCTATTTGAAGCAATATATCTTTGGTGCTCATTTATTACACAGGATTCCTCTTTGGTATTTGGGTTGAGAACAAAGGTAGAAATTCTTAATAATACATACATTTTTCTTTATACTACCTCTTTCAAATGTCTTATGTGAACTCAACAAGATTAATGTCTTTAGAATGCGTATTATAGATGCTATCCAGTTTTTTTTTGTTTTGTTCTTACTCATCTCTCTCTCTCTCTCTCTCTCTCTCTCTCTCTCTCTCTCTCTTTCAGAAACTGATCGTATTAAAATTGAACCGTGAACCTGGTGGTGTGATGGAAAGAAGATATTTAGCACAATTGATAGAGCCCTAGCCTGTTGTCAGGAAAACCAGCAATATATATATACATCTATATATATATATATATATATGTGTGTGTGTGTGTGTGTGTGTGTATGTATGTATGTATGTGTATATATGTGTATATATGTATATATATGTATATGTGTATAATATATATATGTTGAACACAGGATTTGGAAGATCTGAGTTCAAATCAAACACCTCAAAAACTTACTAGCTATGTGACCATGGGCAAATTGCTTAATGTCTCAACTTCACTTTCCCCATTAGTAAAATATGCATAATATTAATGCCTACCTCACAGCTTTTTTGTTTTTTTTGTATTTTGTTTTAATGACCAAATGAGTTAACATATATAAAATATTTTGCAAATCTTAAAATACTACATATATGCTAACTGCTATTATTATTATCAAAATCCTGCTTTAGATGCTTGCTAGTTGTGTGAATACAGGCAATCATTTCACCTCTCGGTATCACTTTGTTCATTTGTAAAATATGAATAATAATAATCATACTAATACCTCACAGGTTTGTTGTAAGGATCAAATAGAGAAATATATGAAAAGGACTTTTCAAACCTTAAAATACAATCTACATGTTAGGACAATTTATTATGATTATTTACTACTATTAGGCTCAGGGTCAGGAGAGAACTGGGGTTAAATCCCACCTCTCATACATAGCTTAACTCCTCTAAACTTCCTTTTCTTCATCAGTTAAGTGGGAATAATATTACCTTTTATAAATAATAAGCATTTATTCCCACAAGATAAATTGAAGCTCCAATGAGGAAATATGTTTAAAATAGCTTATAAAACTTAAGGCACTATGAAAATTCTACTTATATTTCTAAATTATTAAACATTTTGTTAAAAGTTTAATTTGGCATCAGTACAAACAACCAAATTTGCTTTGTAGTGATTTTTTATTTATATTAAATAGTCTCAACACCAAAACTATCATGCCATTATCTTCGACTCTCCCTACAAGTTTCATCAGTATTCTTGGTCCCTTCATTCTCATTCGCTTTTGCTCAGATCATGATAGTGACTGTATAGGACATTCTTCTAATTCTGACTTTTTTATTTTGCATCATTTTGTTAAGCTCTCTCTGGATTTTTTTGTCTTTCTAGTTTTGAAGGTTCTGATTCATCTTATCAGGTTCCATTTTAGTCACACACCACAATCTGTTTACCCCATTTCCTTATTATTGGATACTTGGGTTACCTGCTATTTGTTTCATTATTTTTTTTTTTATATCTCAAGGCCTGCTAATATTATTTATGCAAATAATCAGTACCAAAATCTTCCACAGAGCAGGAGGCATTTTGTGCCTCAGCAAATCTGGGCTTTTTTCCTGGGACAAAGGAAACAGCCATATACTGTACCTCAAAATTCTTCCCAACCCATTTATTATCTTATAGGTGTCCCTTCTTTATGGAGTTCATCCCACTCTATGAAGAGACAGATAAGACTCAGAGTATTGTCTTGGAAACAGCACTGAATGAAATTCGAAAGACCCAGATTTAAGGCCAGATTCTACCACTTAGCTGTGTGACTTAGAGCAAAGATATGTCACTTTTCAGTGTCATCATCTAGAAATATAGTGGCATGGACCAGATCATTTCAGTTATCACCTACCTCTTATGCTCTATGAGTCTCCAATTCTCATAGCTGATAATAGAAAATTAATTGACATTTCAAACATAGCTTGCCTTCCTTGATGGAAAAGCAACTTGATCATCACTAGTGAGGGACAAATATACACTAACAACAAAGGTCAGTACTACTCAAATGTCTAAACCCATAGCCTTTTAGAGACACTAGAGAAGTGAATGAGAATCCTGACTCAGAAGTACAGAGATGTCATATCATGACCCAACTGGAGATGATAGATGGTAAAATAGTTAGGATTAGTTCTTTACTGTTCCCTCTTTTTGATTCTTGTCAAAAGAAGAACTTCCAAGTTTATCTCTGTGTACAATAATATATCCCTCAATCTTTCAGCAGAAAATTCTGAGACGCACAGAATAAAAGGGACTTTTGGGCCACTTGATACTCTATCCTCCAACAGCAGCAAGATAGCTTTTTATTTTTTCCCTTGCAGGAAGAAATGAGAGGAGCTGTGAGAAATATAAAGTAGAGAAATGACCCTTTAAACCAAAAATTAGAATGTAGATACTGGTTGATACATTAGAAAGTGCTGATCCTGTTTCAGATTATCTGAAATTGACAATCCTACTTGCCCCACTGGTCCCCTCCTTGGGGACTTATCGGGGAAATTGCCTTTGGTTTTGTCTGGCAAGTGTTTCAAGAGTATCTGCATTAAATATGATAAGAACTGATGAACTTTAGCAGGAAAACCCCAGAAGGCAAGCAGATATGTTTTTGGAGAAGGGGGAGAATAAACCAAACACTTATTTGTTTCACACTCCAGCAGGATTTTATCTCATAAGCAATAGAGCAATGCTCATCTACTTCTTTTCATTTGATGTGGTTTTATTCCTCAGACTATATATCCTTAGAGTCCAAAAAAATAAAGAAAGGGAAAAAAAAAGAAAACAATACTGTGTTAAGGGATTATTTCCATCTATCTTATTAGAAAGCCTATAACTCACTTTCTACATTAGGAAATTCAAAAAACATCCTTTTGGCTTTCCAACGACTTTCACAAAGACAAGTGCAGGGGCTTGTACTCTAAATCTATGCCTTCTTAAACCCTCTGCTCAACTCAAACCCATCCACCATTCCCTCCTTCATCCAAAATTTTATCTAAATTCATTTCCCAAGATCAAGATTTCTGTCTTCTCACTAAAATTACTCCCTCACTTTCTTCTCCCTTTCTTTCCTAACATATATTGAGAGCTCAGGCATATGAAACCACATGAGAAAGCTGGAATGTACGGTGAAAAAGGTTTAAGGACCTGAGTTTGAATCCCAGATCTGTCACTTACTAGTAGAGGGTTCTCGGCCAAATTCCTTTACCTCTCTTGATTTCAGATTGTAAATAAGAGAGGTGGGAACCTAAGGGTTGAGGCTAAGTCGCTTTAACCTCTGAATGTCTCACAGAACTCTCTAAATACAGAGTAGATGCTGATCTGCATTAGTAGAGGGATTTCCCTCTACCAGGAGAGTTCTCTACATGAATGAAATTGAAAATCTGTACAAGAACCAATATAAGTGCAACCTACTCACTCCAATACGAGAAACATGCTTACACCATCTGGCCTTTGATGCTCCTCTCTAATTTGTCTCTACGTCTTTGTTTAAGATATACTCGACAATTTTCTATGTCTTTACACTATGCTCTATCATTGTCATCATTTGACTCCTAATTTGGAATAAGCCTTCAGATTACCTTGTCACTTGAAGTGGAAGTAAATTTCAGATTTCTTTCTTTAAATTTAAAAAAAAAACACTTCTTATGAGATCAATGACATTTATCAAATCATCCTGTCAGCTTGACTACTAGGTTTTTCAGTCATTCTAAAATAACAGATTTTTTTGGAAGGTACCTCAGAATCCCAGACCAATCTAGCCTTGAACAAAAAAAAAATCTCCTCTATAATATATCTATCAATCACTCAGCAAGTATTTATTTAAAAAAAAACTATTATGTGTCAGGCTCTTGGGGATATAAAGACAAAAAAGAAAGCAAAAAAAGGAAGGAAAGAAAGAAAGAAGTCAGAAAAGAAGGAATGGAAAGGAAGGAAGGAAAAGTAGAAGGAAGGATGGGAAGAAGAAAGGGAAGGAATGAGAAATGAAAGAAAGAAAAAAAGGAAAGAGAGAAGTCTGCTCTCAAGAAACTTTGTGGTTTTTTAGCTGTTCAGTTGCGTCTGACTCTTCATGACTCTGTGGACCATACTGTCCATGGGATTTTCTTGGCAAAGATGCTAGAGTGGTTAGCCATTTTCTTCACCAGTGGATTTAGGCAAACAGAAGTTAAGTGATTTTGCACAGGGTCACATAGGTAGGAAGTGTTCGAGGCCAAATTTGAACTCAGGTCTTCCTGACTCCAGACCTAGAGTTCTATCTACTGAGCCACCTACATCAATAAAATACTATGTATACATATAAGAAAACATAAAATGGATGTATGCAGGGCAGATTTGAATAAATATAATACGTAGAGAAAAGAGAGGCCAATAGCAGTTGGGAGATCAAGAAAATATATCATAAAATAGGTGATATTTGAGATGGAAGGAAGAGAAGGAATTCTAGGAAGCAGAAATGAGGAAGGGACTGCATTTTAGGAACAGGAGATAGTGAGGGAAAGCATGGGGATAAGAGATGGAATGACACATATGGGGAACAGAGGGAAAGCCAGTTTGGCTGCACTGTAAAAGGCAGGATACTGAATGATGTATTACAAGACTAAAAAGTATGTTGGGGATAGGTTGTGAAGACCTTTAAAAACCAAACAAAAGACCTTATATGTTAATGTAGAGTTGATAGGGAGCCATAAAACTTTATTATAGAGAGTAACATGGTCAGGTTTGTGCTTGAGGAAAATCCCATAGATAGCTCTATGAAGGCTGAATGAGAGCTGGGAGAAATTTGAGGCAGGGAGGCCAATTTGGAGGCCATTGCAATACTTCAGAAGAGAGATTATTAGGGTCAAAAGTGAGGTTTTGGAGGGCAGCTAGGTGGTGCAGTGGATAGAGCACCGTCCCTGGATTCAGGAGGACCTGAGTTCAAATTTAGCCTCAGACACATAACACTTACTATCTGTGTGACCCTGGGCAAGTCACTTAACCCCATTGCCTAGCCAAAAACGAAAAAAAAAAGTAAGGTTTTAGCAGTATGACTAGGGGGAATGGATCAAATGTGAGGGATGTACTGGGGATTTAAATGACTAGATTTGGCAATTGATTGGATAATGTGGGATGAGGGAGCATGAGCAATTGCAAATAATGTCAAGGTTATAGACTGGAAGGACTGAAAGAATAATGGTGCTTTAAACAGAAAGCAGGTAGTTCTTTGAGTGGTTTGAATGGAAGAAAATGAATTGTATTTTAGACATACTAGATTTGAAATGTCAAACAGGCAATATGATACAAGCTGAGAGGAGAGACTGGGGATGGATAGATGGATTAGATCTAGGAGTCATCTTCAGACATGCTAATTGAACCCATGGGAGATAATCAGGTCAACAAGAGATTGTGTAGAGAGATAAGAGGAGCTAGCACAGAGCCTGAGGGTAAACACAAAAGTGTGCGTGTGTGTGTGTGTGTGTGTGTGTGTGTGTGTGTGTGTGTGTGTGTGTGTGTGAAGGGCTGTTGGGATAATGAGGCAGCATAAAAACCTAAAAAAGATTGATAAGACAAGTAGGAGAAGAACTAAGAAAAAATAGTGTCCCGAAACCCCCCAGAGAAAAAAGAATGAATATGTAGGTGGTCAACACCGAGCAACCTTCAGTCTGAGAAGGATGAAGAATAAGAAAAGAATCAAGATGAGATGATAATAATGATGATGATGATGACGATGATGATGATGATGATGGTGATGATAGAATTTATGTAGTGCTTTGAGATTTGCAAAGTGATTTACAAATATCTTGTTTTACCCTCACAATAACCCTGGAAGGTAGATGCTATTATTATCCCCATTTTATAGAGGAGGAATTTTTTTTTTTAAGTCATGTAGTTAATAAGTATCCGAGGCAAGATTGGTAACTTTTAAGAGAACATTTCCAATTAAGTGATAAGGTTGTAAGTTAGTATGCAAAAGGTTGAGAAGAGAGTCATATAGGTGCTCTGGGCTTATGAGAAAGTATTTTATTAGTCTTTTTTTTTATTTTTACTAATCCATTTCAATAAATGCCTTTGATGAACTAATTGTGTCATCTAGGCTGATTAGTGAGAATAAAAAAATGTGTTGGTGAGGGCTCATGAGCTATGGTTTCAAGAGGATGTGGGTATTCAAAATGCATCAAATTTGGGATACTTTTACTGGGGACCCCACGTGTGAAAGGGTTTGCCCCATGTGCTGCATTGTTCCATAAATATTCATTGAATAATCAGTAAATTCAGCTGAAATAGGCAAATATATTTGGGGCTTAGAAAAAATCTAGGAAGTTACACACTACCCAATCTAGTCAGGAAATTCTCCCAAGAGTTTTGTCTCTACACTGATGATAAGGAGTGATGTAATTCTACTGTTGGTTGACTGTGTTTCACAATGAGAAGAAGCTGGGAAATCAGTTTCTATGTTATCATTTTCATTCAATTTCAGAGCCAATGAATGTGCTGTTTAAAAGGAATCATTTAATAAAGTTGAACCAGAATTCTATTAAAAGTTGAAGGTTACTTGCTATTAATAAATCCTGAAATTCTATAATAGTGAATAACAGCTAGTTGAATTTCTGCAGGGACAGAGATACAAATGGCAAACTCATTTACATGAAAGTTGAAGTTATTGAAATTTATGGTAATATATGTGTGTGTGTGTGTATTTACATATATATTTATATAAAATGAACATACCTAGAAAAATGATATGTTCCCCAAACCCTTAGTAGACATACCATAATGTAGTAATACAAATTCTGGACCTGTAATTAGAATGAACTAGATTTATTTTGCACCCTGGTGTATATAGCAAGTCTCTTTAACTTTCTGAGCCTCTGTTTTCTCATCCATAAAATGGGACTCAAATTACTTGTAGTCCTAGCTTCAAAGAATAATCAAGTTCAGATCATATGAGATGATGTGTATAAAGTACCATATAAATGCCAACTACTGCCGAAGGCAACATGGAAATCCCTGTCTCTTAGAATCCTTAGGTTCCTTCTCTTGATGAGTTGTTAGTATTCTTTCCTCATAATATCCTCTAAAAAGTTGCCTGTTTGGGAGAGGCAGCCAACATAGTGGGTAGAGAACCAAGTGCAGAGCCAGATTCAAGCCTGACATTTGGTCATGTGATCCTAGACAAGTAATTTAACTTTTAAGTGCCTGAGACTATTCTGTAAATTACAAATGAGATGCTGATCTCTGTTGGTGGAGGGGAGTTCCCATAAAGACTTCCCTACATGAGTGAAATCATAGTTCTAGATGGGCAAAAAAAAAATCTTTTCAATTTAATTTTTGAAAACTGTATTCTCCTCCTAAGATTGTAATCTTCTTGGGGACAAGATCAATGTTTCACTGCCTTCATATTCTGATGTGCCATAAGTACCATAATAAATGCATGTTGTGTCAGATCTGCTTGGAATATATTCATTATACTAACTTTATATGATATTTCTGAGACTTTATTTAATATATTGTACCTGTTTGTTCTTCCTCAAGTAGAGCATCCTCTCTCCCGGCTCCCTGCCGCATGATCTCTTCCCCTAGCCTGAAATCCACATCCTCCTCAACTTGGCCTCTTAGAATCCTGAGGTTCCTTCCAAGTTCAATTTAAAAGCTATTGCCCATGCAAGATCTTTCCTGATCTCACCAACCTGCCAGTGCCTTATCCCCACTTATCTTATGGTTCTTTTCAATATACTCATATAAGTGCATTTTTTTCTTGCAAATATAATATTAGCTCCTCGTGGGATGGTACTATTTCAATCTGATTTCCTCGAGGCATCCCAATTGCACCTAGCACATAGTAAGTGCTTAGTTTGGTTGATTAATTGGACAATTGATTGTGAGATTTTTTTTTCGTTTTGTCTTCATAACCCCAGAGCCTAGCCCTGTGCCTTGTTCATTGTAAGCACTTAATAAAAACATATCTATTGTCGATTTTCATTGAAAAACATATCATGCATAATGGACACTAGTTAAAGTTTTGTTTTGTTTTGTTTTTCTCTTCTCTTCTACCCTATCTATTCTTTTGTTTATTTTCCCTTTTTGTTCAATGCGGAATAACCTTGTTGAGCCAGAAGAGGGTCCAGTGATGGTTGCTCTAAGTAGATGTTTACATTTATTCCCCAAAGCACTTCCACAACTACTTGCTCAACAGAAAGATTCCCAGCAAGACATTCTATATGGTCAATTACATTCAGATTTTCAACCTAACAAGTTTAGGGAGTAAATATAGCCTTGAGGAAATGCATGTTGACACACCACCATGGGGAGTAATCTGTCATCTGATGACCTTGCTCAGTATTTCAGGATGGAGATGTGGGTATGCTTGGGGTGAGTGGAGAACTAAGATTTCCAATCTCTGTGCTCTGATATTTACCAACATGTATTCAAGTTGACATAGCGGGGTAATAGAAGAAGTTTTCAACCAGCAATAATAGAGTCATGGTTAGACCTCATCAGCTCTGATAAAGTCACTGCACAGAGCTCCTCTCCTTGGGGTTCCTTTGAGGTTCATAGAGAAAGATGAGACAAAAGAATAGAAGGGCTTTGAATCAGTGTTCTATCTGTCAGAATTTCCCTTGGGAGACGCAGAAGGGTTGAAGATAAAAAGTGCTGGATCTGGAGAGACTGAGGTCCAAATTTTGCCTCTAACACTTGCTAGCTGTCCTTGAGCCTCAGTTTCCCCATCTATGTAATGATGATCACAATATCTACCTCATAAGGTTCTTGTGAATGTCAAATAGAATAATATATGTAAGGTATTTCATAAATGTCAAAGTGCTAGGTCATAGTTCTAAAGCTGTACGGGATCTCAGATAAGATCTAGTCTAATCCACAACTTTTTTACAGTTGAGAAAGAAGTGAAGGGACTTTTCAAAGGTGAAGCAAGTAGTGCACATCTGAAGTAGGACCTTTGAACCCAAACTCAGCGTCTTTTCCATTGTACCATATGGAATCACTATAACTGTAAGCTATTATTCTTTATTTTACCCTAAACCAGAGGCTAGATCTGATCATGTTACTCCACTAGTCAAGAATATTTGATGACTTCCTATTATATTATATACTAAATTAAGTCTTATCACTGACTTGCCTTCACCCTACCTTTCTATCCTCTCTCCTCCATCCCACCCCATTACAGTAACTCTTCCACTTAGGCTAGGCTTCAGCCCAGTTGGTTGAATTACCAAATACTTCTTTTCTTTTTCCCCTACCTTCCTATCTTTGTTCATAATGGTCTCTTTTTCCTTAAATGCCTCCTCTATTCTATCACTGCCTGATGAAATCCTTCCCATTTCTCAAAGTCCAACTCAAATGAGACCTTTTCCAAGAAGCCTTCTGTGACTGCTATCCCAATATGCAGACACTGACTCTGCTTCCTTTGTATTCAAGTTGTATTTTATAAACTGTTGATGCTTATTACCTTCTGCTTGTATTACAGTGTTTTATATGTGTCTTATCTATTTTACTAGATTATAAACACCTTAAAGGAAGGCCAAATATATTGTTCAATAGCAGAAAAATGCTAATAATCAGAATATACTTGAATTTCTGCAAGGAATTTGATGAATTCTTTCATGTCAGCCTTGTAGACAAAGAAAGAAGTGGGCTAAATCAGTAGTGTCAAACCCAAATAGAAATGAAGACCACTAAAGTCTTTGTTGGCATATTGTGACTTAGAAAACCATATGTTAGCATAATCTATGTTTTATTATATTTTTATTTATTTTGTTATGCATTTCCCAATTACATTTTTATCTGGTTCTGGCCTATTCAGCATGTCATGGGCAGCAACACAGCCCATGGGAAGTATGTTTGAAACTTCTGGGCTAGATGCTAATACAGTACAGTGGATTTGAAATTGAATATACTCCAAGAGTACTGATGAATTGATCAATATTATCTTGGATTGAGAGCTCTAGTGAAATGCCCCATGGATCTGACATCAGTTTTGTTTTATTAAACTGCTTATCAATAATTTGGACAAAGGCATACATAGTATGATTATCAAATCTGCAAATGAACCAAAATTGAAAGGTGCATTTAACTCACTGGATGATTCTAATTAAAAAAAATGAGGATAATAATTGCACCTACCTTGCAGATTTCTTGTAAGGATCAAATGAAATAATATGTGTAAAATGCTTTGCGAACTTGAAAACTTTCTGTAAATGTGAGCACTTTTAAAGCTGCATCAAAAAAGGCACTGTTTCATGCCTAAGAAGGTTTATAGTTAAGTTATATTGAGAAGTACGGTAGTGAAATGGATAGAATATTGGAACAGGAATCTGGAAGACTTTGGTTCAAACTCCATCCCTAATGTTAGCTGTGTGGCACTGGTCAGATCACTTGATCTCTCCGGGCTATAAAATGTAAGGGCAGATAACATCTCTAATGCAACTTCTAGCTGTAAACCTATGATCCTACTCAGCCCTGTAGTACTGAGCTGAGTTTTAGGTGTCACATTTTAGGAAGGATGATAACAACCTTAAAGATATAATAAGGAGGACACCCAGAAGGGTAAAGATTTACTAGTATGAAGATTTTTTTTTCTTCTTTGTTATGAAGATTTTTAACCTTGACACATGATCATTGGTTGAAGGAAATGGACCACCAGAGGAAGTAGGAGGTTCTTCCTTATTGGAAAATGACAAGTAAAGGATGTGTCTGCTATCATGTAGAATGATTACTGATCAGGAATGGGCTGGACTACATGGCCTCTGAAGTCCATCCTAGATTTTTTTCTATGATTCTGTGGTCTTTCTAGCTCCAGTACAGCTAGAACATTACTTAGCATATAGTAGTTACTCAATTATTGTTTATTAAATGAATGAATGCATCAACCATGTTGGCCCGGGACATAAATAATCTGGGTAAGCCACAGTTCCTTATATAAGGCATCTTCAACGTCCAAGCATATAGATTCATTATAACATGTGCCCAATTTCTGCAGTTCTACTGTCTAGGTTCTGGATAAAAGTCTAATATTGAAACCAAGAGGTTTTCATCTTCCACAGAGAATATAGGAACCCCTTTGTTTTCAAGGAGTATTGCAAAAAAAACTAAAACAAAAACTCAAACTCGGTATATTTAGCTTGGACAACTGAAGACCAGAAGATACTTTCAAGATAGCTGATATCAAGGGTGTCTTCACTTTTCTGGGCCTCAGTCTCCTCATCTGTAAAATATTGATGTCTCCAAATTCCTTTCTAGCTCTAGATCTTATGATCTTATTTGAAAGTCAGTTATGAGAAAAGGGGATTACATTAATTTTGCTTGGCCCCAGAGGTTCCAACTGGCAATAATTAATGGGTAGGAGTTGTAAAACAACATATTTTGGCTTGAAAAAGGAGGAGAGAGAGAGAGAGAGAGAGAGAGAAAGACAGCTCAATAATTAGTGCTCTTTAAAAACAGAATAGGTTGCTTCAGGAGGTTATAGGTTCATGTTTGTTGGAGGTGTTCAAGAAGTAGGGAGTAATTCTTTCTCAGAGACATGGAAGGGGAAATTTTTGTTAAAATATGGGTTTTACACATTGGTTGTTATGATGTTCTTCAGCTTTAGACATCATAATCCTTTTCACAGACTGGGTGATATAAAACTGAAAAAGACTTCAGAAACTATTGGGTACAACCTATTCATTCTACAAATTAGACCTAGAAAATTTGTGTCTTTTCTAAGATCACTCAGTAAATAAACATCAGAGATGAGATTTGAACCCAGGTCTTGTGATTCTAAGGTTGATGATGATGATGATGATGATAAGCATTTATTAATGCTTTCAGGTTTTCAAAACACTATACAAGTAATACCTCATTTTATCCTGATAACATCCCTGGGAGATAGGTGATATTATCATCACCGTTTTGCAGATGAAGAAACTGAGGCAGAAATGATTTGCCCAAAGTCACACATCTAGTATCTTAGACCACATGTGAACCCAAGTCTTCCTGATTCCCATTCCAGCATTCCATCCATCATGCCACTTGGCTGTTCTCTTTTCACTGTAATCCTGGAAAGGCTGTCATGAAAAAGAGGATTAGGGGCAGCTAGGTGGCGCAGTGGATAGAGCACCAGCCCTGAAGTCAGGAGGACCTGAGTTCAAATCCAGCCTCAGACACATAACGCTTACTAGCTGTGTGACCCTGGACAAGTCACTTAACCCCGATTGCCAAAAAAAAAAAAGAAAAAAAAGAGGATTAAGTATGTTCTGCTTTGTTACAGAGGACAAATTAGGAGTGGTGAAAATTCTTAGTGATCAGCACTCCCCTAAAGTGGAATGGGCTGCCTTGTGAGGGAATGGGTTCCCTTTCACTGGAAGTCTTCAAACAAGGGCTGAATAACTACTGATTGGAGGTGTCATGGAGGGACTTCTTGTTCCAGTACTGGTTGGATTCTCTTCCAGCACTCACATCATCTAATGCTGTATCACCTCAGGCTCAGTGGAGTTCTTGCCATTCTCTCCAAACTCCTGGCAGTACTGATTCAGAGTTTGGAAATAAGGAAGGCTAAGCTTAGTGACTTTCCCTATCAAAATGTCGGAGATGGGATTTATTATACTATTTAGTTTTCATTAGTCACCATTAATTGTGAGAAGTGCTTGTTGGAAGTCATTAGCTGAGGTCTTCTGGGTCATACAATGATACTTTCAATTAATCCAGTAAAAAAGCTCTTTGTGCCGCAACTGGCTACGTAGTTGTTAACATGCTATTAGAGTGCAGGCTCCAATTTTCTGTTTTCCAGACAATGCACAACTCGGCAGTGGCAGATACGATTTGCACGTAATCAAAGTGGATTATGCAAGCTTCTTTTCAAATTAATAGGAATAATAAAAGACTTCTCAGCCATTTTTATACCTAAGCCTTCTCATATTTTATAATGTAGGCAGAGGGAGGAAAAGAACTTGGTATATATCTATAGCTCATTTATTATTATTTTTTTCCCCAAAGTTATAAGAAGTCTGCACTGTGGTGCTATGGGGTTTAGGGAAAACACACATACATACATATGCACCATGCACACACACACGCACACACATGCACAGGCACACACACACCAAGAAAACATTGAAAGTCCTCAGCCTCTATTCAGTGTTTTAGCATCTTGCGAAACAAATGAGAGATACATTTTGGCACAGATGGTGGTCTAGTGGGATGGGTGTTGGAACTACAGCCAGGAAGGCCTAGATTGGAATGCTAATCTGTAAAATGAGGATATCAATACCTATGCTAACTTCCACATAGACTTATGGGGAGGCTCAAATAAGATAATGTAAGTAAAGTACTTTACAGACTTGGTAGTCTTATTCATGTGGCAGTTATGATTGTTGTTATGTTAAGGCAGATTTGGTCAAATTGTAGCTCTCTCTAGAAACTGTTACTCTGTGCAGGATAAAGTGCTAGAATGGACCCCACCCCCATTAGAAGTAGCAAGGTGGCCCATTGGAGAGAGAGCTTCAGGTAGAGCCAGGAATGACAATAACAACAATATTAGCTAGAGTTTATGTAGCATTTTGAGGTTCACAAAATACTTTACATGCTACCTCATTGAGACTGTTATCTCACCTTCACAATAATCCTATGACATAAGTGCTTAGTTTCACAGATGATGAAACTAAGGCTATGAGATTTAGTAACTTACCTGGGTCACATGACTAGTAGGTGTCTGAGGCAGGATTTGGAAGCAGATAAATTGGTCATTGGAATGCCCAGGTTCACAAATCTAAGTAGATGAGACAGGTTCTGAATCCAGGTCTTCAGCATCAACATGATATCTGGTTTGTACAAGCATTTTAAGGTTGGCAAAGTGATTTACAAATATTATCTCATTTGACCCCCATAACCACCCCATTAGGAAGGCGCTATTATTAATCCCATTTTATAGTTGAAGAAACTGGGGCAGACAGAGGTTAAGTGACCTGGCTAGCTTTGAACTCAAGTTCTCCTGACTCCAGATCCAGTGAGCTATCCGCTGTACCACCTAGACAACTAAAAGCAGAGGCAAGAAGGGAGAACATTTTAGTTATGGAAGACACATAAGCACTACTGTGGATAGACTATTGGACCTGAAGTCAGGAGGACTTACGTTCAAAGCTGACCTTGGATGCTTCCTAGTTGTGACCTTAGACAAGTCACTTAACTTCTGTCAGTTTCAATTTATTCAGCTGTAAATGGGAATTAATAATAGCATCTTCCTTATAATGTAGTTGTAAGGATCAAATGAGATATTTGTAAGTCATTTTGCCAATCTTAAAAAGCTATGTGAAAACCAAATACCATAATGACTATGAACATCGGGATTCAGAGCCTGCCTCATTTATTTAATAGATTTGAGAATTTGGACATTCTAATTTCCCTCCCTCAGTCTCAGTTTTGTCATCTATAAAATATGGATTATAGTGTCTATCTCATATGGTTGCTGTGAAGTTCAAATGAGATAATATATGTGTTAAGTGCTTTGCAAACCTTGAAATCTATACAAAGATGGTAACTAAGCATAAATAGAGGGAGAAAGCATTGATGACTGGAGGGAAGAGGAAAATCCTCTTGTAGGAAATGACAACTGATTTGTGGTTAAAAGGTGTCTCTAGATCCCATGAGACACAGTTGAGGAGAGAGTACATTCCAGGAATGGATTACCACCTGTGCAAAGGCACAGAGAGAGGCATCAGCAAAGAAAATAGCTCATAGGTCAGTTCAACAGGAATGGAAAGTGAATGAGAGTAGTATGAAACTACGCAAAAGGAAGATGGGGACTGGATTGTCAAGGCTGTTCTGTGCAGAGCTGAGGAATTTACAGATTCTCCCAGAGGCAGGAAGGACTCAAATTACTTGACTCAATAAATCTGTGATCTTATAGATTCAGGAGTTCTTTCCAGCATTGCAGATCCCCAACCAATCTTTGGTGCTCAAACTGTGCAACTCTTACCCATGACCTCCCATGGAGTTGTCATGTCTTCCATGACATAATTCTTTCCTATTCCAGACAACATTTTTGATTGGCCAAGAATAGGTCCCAAGCCAAGCCCCACTTGGTTATTGTTTGGGCCCTGATTGGCTCAGAATGAATCCAAATAGCAATTGTTTCTATTTTGACCAGAAACCCTGAGGGTCTTCCCCTCCCAGATTGATTTTTTTTTAACTTGGTAAAGAGGTCATTTTCTGCCTCATTTCTTACCTAGCCTTAATCATCAAATTGATGTTGTTTCAGTCAAACTGAGACCTGTTAAAGACCTTAGCTTACAAAGGCTAATGTCTGCCATTGCATCCAGGGCCAATTCCAGTTGTCCTGATCTATATCTCACCTCTGGACCCAGATGGCTCCGGAGGAGAAAGTGAAGCTGGTTGCTTTGCACAGCACTCCATCACTTAAATCCAATTCACTTTCATGTCATGGCATCATGTCCATGATGACATGGGCCTCTTTGAGAATGAAGGACAAACAACAACAACAATAGAATTAAAGAACTTTTCATCAAGGAAAAAAAACCTTTAGAAATCTAATTTTATAGATGGGAAAATTGACGCCCAAAGAGCCTAAGTGACTTTTGAAGGGTTCCATGGGAGTTAGTGAATATCGAGGACAATTTACAAGGTATTATTTTTTTTAAGAGAGAGAAAGACTAGTGATATGATGTATTTTAGAGTCTTAAAGGTAACTCCCTCCACCAATTCACATAACATCAACTGTATCCTGCAATTAATGAGCCTAGAAAATTGCCTGGGGCACTGGGAGGTTCAACGATTTGCCAGAGTCACACAGCCAGTATATGGTAGGGGCAGGGCTTTATTCAAGGTCTCCATGGCTTTGAGATCACTGTCAGCAATGCTACAAGGAGAGAGAGAGAAACAGACTGACAGAGACAGAGACTCATATGTATATACATTTTGTTTTATCTAGCTTTCTCTGTTTCTGTCTCTATCTCTGTTTCTGCTCTCTTTCTTTCTGTCTTTCTCTATCTTTGCATCCCTCTGTCTTTGTCTCTTTCTGTCTATCTATCTCTGTCTCTTTGTTTCTCTCCTTCTCCCCATAAATTGCTCTCTTTCCTCATCTCTGCCTCTTGACCTCCCTGGCTTCCTTCAAAGTCACAGTTAAAGACCTGTCTTCTACAAGAAGCTTTTCCCAATCCTCCTTAATTCTAGTGCCTTTCTTCTCTTGTGTGATGAATAAAAATTTCTGGGAGACAGAGTTTCTGGGTAACTAATAATCAATTTATTAATTGTGACTAACAGATAATAAAGAAATTGAAGTTGGTGGTTCCGCTTGGCCATCAAAACACCTTCCCTGAAGAATATTGAATGCTTAAATAGAGTTGGAAAAAGGGGAGGGGTGCTGTTCCTGAGGGTGAAAATCAACTCTGATTGGTTAACAATGAGAGAATGAATATTATGATGAGGGGTGGGTTTTTTTTTTCTAATGTGGGACTGAGGGAATGTGACTTTGGTCATGTCAGTACTCAGATCATTCTGCCTCCAGCAATTTATATAAAGAAATACACCTCTACTTAAATAATGAAAAATGAACAATGGTGGGATAAGAATTCCACCTAGATAAGATGGTCTGGGTGGGGTGAATTCTTTGGGCAAAGTCAGAGATGTCCTTGAGAAGCCAGACTTTGACCTAGAATTGGGTCAAACAAAAAAGTTCTTGATGCTGAGTGAAGTGAGCAGAACCAGAACTCTGTAAACAGTAACAGCAACATTATGTGATGACTAACTTTGCTAGACTTAGCTCTTCTCAGCAATGCACGGATCTAAGACATCTCCAAGAGGCTCCTGCTGGAAAATGCTATCCACATCCAGAGGAAGAACTATGGAGTCTGAATGCAGGTTGAAGCATACTATTTGCTCTCTGTTTTGTTGTTTCTGTGTTCTCATGGTTTCTTCCATTGGTTCTAATTCTTCTTCACAACATGACTAATGTGAAAATTTAAAAAAAAAATACTAGAAAATTTTTCAAAAATTAAAAAAAAAGTTCTTTGGATCCTATCATTTTTCTCATTTGATTATCTCCCATTTATCCTGTCTATAGCTTGTTTATTCATGGTTGTTTGTATGTTATCTTTCCCATTAGATTGTGAGCTTCTTGAAAACATGGACTGTCTTTTGCCATTCTTTGTATCCTCAGCAGTTAGCAGAGTGCCTAGACATATGTTTTTGAGGAGATGTGGGAAAGGCTTCTTGCAAAAAGTAAGCCTTTAGCTGAGATTTTGAAGGAAGCCAAGAGGCAGGGATACATAAGGAGAGAAATTCAGGCCTAGGAGATAGCCAATGAAAATGCCAACTGTCAGAGACAGAGAGGCTTGTGTGAGGAAAAGCTAGGAAGCCAGTGTAACTGGATCGCTGAGTACGCGGAGACAAGTAAGGTGTAAGAAGAGTGGAAAGGTAGGAAGGGCCTGGGCTATGAAGGCTTTTAAAAGACAAATAGATGATTTTATATTTGATCCTGGAGGTAATGTGGAGACATTGGAATAGATTAGAATTGATTGAATAAAGAGTAGTATGATCTGAAATGTTTAAGGAAGATCGATTTGACAACTGAGTGAAAAATGGATTATATAATGTGTGTGTGTGTGTGTGTGTGTGTGTGTGTGTGTGTGTGTATTCACACAACATATTTAAAATGTATTTTATCTGGATAGAAAGCTAGTATGCAAGCTGGGAAGATCTGGGTTCCAGTTCCACCTCTGACACATACTGTGTGATTCTAGGTGAGTCACTTAACTTCTCCATCCTCTAGGTAACTGAGACATAAGTTGCAGAGAAGTTGCCAGCCCGCAATACTATGGGAAGTTTCCTCACTTGAGAGTCTCCTAAAGTAATGCAATCACAAAGCCAGCCCCTCTTCTAATCCCTTTGTCAGGAAACACACACACACACACACACACACACACATCTCATGCATCTCTACATGTCAGAGATGTGCAGAAAGTTTTAGAATAGGGCTTGCAAAAACAATCCCCAGCCACCTTCACACCTTGACCCATCTATTTGCTTGTGTCCTAGCAACCACGCATAGATGCCTAATGAGCACCTATAGCCTCTTGAATAGGGTTGTGGGCAGGGATGGAATTTCCCTGGAGGGAAATCAAGCATTAATTCTGGCGTCTGCAGGACAGTCAGCACTGTTTGTGTGTTCTTGTTTCTTCAGGGAAAGGGGAAAGGAGCAGGGTTTTGAGCTCTTAGAAATCTGTTCAGGGGCATTTCACAGAATCAGAGAATTTCAAGAGTTGATAGGGACCTCAGCAATCATCAAGTCCAAATTATGCCTGACTAAGAATGCCCAACAAGGGGCCATCTAGCCTCTGCTTGTTAGACTGAGCCTCTGCTGGAAGTCCTTCAGGGATGGGAAGCCCTCTCACTCTCTTCTGAGGCAACATCTTCCACTTTTGTACAGTTCCCATAATTATGAAGATTTTTTGGTTTTGTTTTGTCTGATAGTTTAAATTTTCCTCTTTGTAAGTTTGGCTCGACATTTATGTTTCTGCCTTTAGGGACCTAACAGAGCAAATCTATTCTCTATAAACATAAAAGCCTATCACATACTTGAATACTATCATGTCTTTCCCTAATCATTCTCTTCTGTGAGCAAAACATCCTCAGTTCCTTCAATTTTTCTTTAAATGATGCAAATTGAAGGCCATTCATAATTCTGGTTGGCCCCTTCTAGGGTGTCTCCAGCTTACCAATGTCCTTCCTGAGGTGGTGTGCCTATAACTGAACACAGCATTCCAGAGGCAGTGTGAACAGGGCAGAGGACTTTAGGACAATTAACTTCCCCACTCTGGATATTTTCTCCCCTTCCCTCGGTGTCTTATGTAGCTTATCCCTTTGGTGGCCATTTAGCTCTGTGTAGAGCTAAAGCTGCTTTCTCCTCTTTCTCAGTGTTCCTCCCAGGCAATCAGGAAATATAGGTGCTATTCTAAACATGCTAACTAGGATAGGAAGCCAAAATAAGAGGCAATTTATTCATTCAGATAATCCCAGGCTCATCTGTTTAAGTGAAATAGACAACGTTATTAACTCAGATGTTCAGGACCAGTCCAAGTTGTCCCCTGTCTGGGAAATCCTTGAAACATGTTTGACCTAAAACTGCCCACCTAAGCACAATGGATTAGGTGCACCCACCGTGGATTTTTAGAAGGAGACACTTCACTATCCTGAGTGTTGGCTCAGAGCTGACATAGTGAGCCCTATATAGAATTACCTTCCAAACACACTATCACCAAACCCCAGCCCTGACAACACAGAACAGTGTATAGCCTCCCTAGGGATAAGTCAAAGGGGAAAAGAAACCATTATTCTACATTTACTCTCGCTCTTAAAAATAGATCCTTAGTATCCTTGTGGGTGAAAGGATGAGTAGGAGGGGAATGCAGAGCAATTAAGTAGCCTGCCTGATGGTCTTCTACTCCCTGGAGGCAATTTGCTCCTGGTTTTAAGAATAATTTACTAAAACTTCTTGAAACTACCGTGGGATTGATGGCCTGATGGGAAATTGTCTCATGCCAATGTCAGAAAAACAGGGTCTCTCATCCTCAACCAAATTTCATGGGATTATAGATTTAGAGAATGTGCATGGACCTTAAAGGTTATCTAGTCAGATCCTTTCATTTTATAGATGAGACCCAGTGACTTTCCCAAGGTCAAACAATATCAGAGGTTGATTTTAACTCTGGCCAATCAATAAATCAACAAGAATTTGCTATATGCCAATTATGGGCCACGTGCTATCTCATTCTGAATTTAGCACTTTTTCTTCTACTCTATCTCTTTTTAGGTCTTTATACTAAGTTAAATCATCTATGTTTTATTGATGTCTTGTATTTTTATGTCCAAGACATTTCCGTACATTTCTACTTTTCTTCCCACTCACCCTGAAACTGAACCCTCTTTTGTGTAAAAGAAAAAGAATTGAGCCAACCTCAATGATATGAACATGTTTTCTGAGAATGTATTGAATATTATGTCTTCATAGTCCCTGCTTTGTATATCTTCCCCCTAAACACACAGACACAGACACAGACACAGACAGACAGACAGACACACACACACACACACACACACACACATCCCTTCCTTTTCTTTCTTTGAGAGAATGAAGCTATCTGTGATTTAGGAATAATATTTAACCCCTTGTCCTTTTCAACGTCACCCATGGATAGAAGTGCCTGTCATTTTTGCAGGAAATTCAAGACATATTTCTTTCAGAAATTTGCAACATCAAGAATTTGGATTTTAGGAGAAGAATAAAAGTCATGAGTGGTTTTCATTGTTAAGAATTAGTGGGGGGCAGAGCCAAGACGGCAGAGGAAAGACAGGGACTCGCTTCAGCTCTCCCCCAAACCCTTCAAATACTTGTAAAAAATGACTCTAAATAAATTCTAGTGCCACAGAACCCATGAAAAGACAGAGTGAAACAAATTTCCAGCCCAAGACAACCTGGAAGGTCAACAAGAAAGGTCTATTGAACTGGGTTGGGAGAGGAACACAGTCCAGTGCAAGCCATGTCAGCATAGACCAAGCCCAAACAAATTCAGAGCAGGCCTCAGGGCACTGAATCATAGGCAACTATGTCATTTTCCAGACTTCTCAACCCAGAAATGTCAAAGACAACTTAGAAGGCCATTAGGAAAGGTCTGTCAGACCTGGGTGAGAGAGGAGATCAGTGCAGCTTCAGATCAGTAATGGCAGCAACTGCTTCCAGAGCTTTCAGACCACAGATGGTAAGGGGATCGAGCAACTGACCAGGAGATTGCAGAGTGCTCTTTGCTGGCACTGATATGGGATTCTGTTGCTTTGCCCATACTTAGATCTGGGTTAAAGTCCTAGGTGGCAGTCCTGGGACAAGGAGGAGTGCTGGCATAGCAGAGGTTGTGGCAGCAGTGGGAAGGGAATGCTTCTCACAGTACCAAGGCAGAAAAGAGTGCTTATGGTCACTCACAGACAAGAGCATAGGCAAGGAGAGGATCAAACAGCTCTCCTTAGATCATACCACCATGGTAGAACTGAAAACTTACAGGTCCCTAGAAGTATCTTTGAAAACAGCTGCATAAAACCTCTAAAGCTTGGACAGCACACTCTCCACACTGAAAGCAGAGCCCTACTTTAACAAAGAGTTAAAAAGTCAAATATTGACTGAGAAAATGAACAAAAAGCAGGAAAATAAAACTCAGACTATAGAAACTTAGTTTGGTAACAAGGAAGATTAAAACATACACTCAGAAGAAGACAACAAAGTCAAACCTCCTATATCCAAAGCCTTCAAGAAAAATATGAATTGGTCACAGGCCATGGGAAGAGCTCAAAAAGGATTTTGAAAATCAAGTAAGAGAAGTGAGGAAAAATTTGGAAGAGAAATGAGAGTGATGAAAGAAAATAGTGAAAAACGAGTCAATAGCTTGCTAAAGGAGACCCAAAAAATACTGAAGAAAATAACACCTTAAAAAAAAGACTAGACCAAATGACAAAAGAGGTCCAAAAAGCCAATGAGAAGAATGCCTTAAAAAGCAGAATTGGCCAAATTGAAAAGGAAGTCTTTTTTAAAAGCTCAATGAAGAAAATAATTCCTTAAAATTAGACTGGAGCAAATGAAAGCTAATGACTCTATGAGAAATCAAGAAATTATAAAACAAAACCAAAAGAATGACATATATATATAAGAAAATTTGAAATATCTCATGAGGAAATAAAAAAACCTGATCTGGAAAACAAGTCCAGAAGAGGTCATTTTAAAATTATTGGACTTCCTGAAAACCATGATTAAAAAAAAAGAAATAAAAAAAAATTAACAAGGAATATTGCCCTGATATTGTAGAAGCAGAGAGTAAAATAGAAATTGAAAGAATCCACTGATCACCTCCTGAAATAGATCCCAAAAGGAAAACTTCCAGGAATATTATAGCCAAATTCCAGAGTTTCCAGGTCAAGAAGAAAATATTGCAAGCAGCCAGAAAGAAACAATTAAAGTACTGTGGAAACATAATCAGGATAACACAAAATTTAGAAGCTTCTACATTAAGGGATCAGAGGGCATAGAATATGACATTCCAGAGGTCAAAGGAGCTAGGATTAAATTCAAGAATCACCTACCCAGCAAAACTTAGTGTAGTCATTGGGGGGGGGGGGGAATTGACATTCAATGACATAGAGGAATTTAATGCATTCTTGAGAAGCCAGAGCTAAATAGAATGATTGACTTTCAAATACAAGACTCAAGAGAAGCATGAAAAGGTAAACAGGAAAGAGAAATCATAAAGGACTTATTAAGGTTGAACTGTTTACATTCCTGCATGGAAAGATTATATTTGTAACTCATGAGACCTTTCTCATGATTAAGGTAGTTGGAAGGAATATATATAGACAGGGAGCACAGGGTGAGTTGAATATGAAGGGATGATATCTAAAAAAAATAAAATTAAAGAGTTAGAGAGGAATGTACTGGGGGAAGGAGAAAGGGAGAGGCAGAATGGGGTAAAGTCACATACAAGAGGCAAGAAAAAAGCTTTCACAGTGGAGTAGAAGAGAGGGGTGGGGGGGAAGATGACAGGGAATGAGTGAACCTTACTCTCATCAGATTTGGCTTAAGGAGGGAATAACATACACACTCAATTGGGTGTGGAAACCTATCTTACTTTACAAGAAGTAGGGGGTAAGGAGATAAGAGAAAGGGGAGTGATGGAAGGGAGGGCAGATTGGAGGAGGGGGTAATTGGTAGCAAACACTTTTGAGAAGGGACAGGGTCAAAGGAGAGAATAGAATAAATGAGGGGTGGGATAGGACAGGGGAAATATAGTTAGTCTTTTACAAAATGACTTTTATGGAAGTGTTTTGCATGACTATACATGTGTAACCTATATTGAATTGTTTGCTTTCTCAATGAGGGTGGGTGGAGAGGGTGAAGGGAAGGAATTTGGAACTCAAAGTTTTAAAAACAAATGTTAAAAATTATTTTTACATGTAATAAGATACACAGGCAATAGGGTATAGGAATCTATGTTACCCTCTAAGAAAATAGAAGAGGAAGGGGATAAGAGAAGGGTAGTATGTGATAGAAGAGAGAGCAGATTAGGGAAGGGGTAATCAGAATACATGCAGTCTTGGGGTGGGGGAGGGGAGAGAGGGGAGAAAATTTGGAACTCAAAATTTTGGTGAAGTGAATGTTGTAAACTAAAATAAATAAATTCAAAAAATAATTAGAAATGGGAAAATGTCATGTGCATCCTTTCCTTTTTCACCTTGGTTAAAGGAGGGACAATGTTGTATAGTGGATAGGTGATTGGACTTGGAGTCAATAATACTTGGATTTGGACAAATCACTGTGTGACCCTGGCAAATCTTTTAACCATGAAATGCCCCCAGGCAATCTCCAAGAATTGAAGTTACAGATTAGTACCTAATATGAAACATCTGGAGTGGATTTACACACATGGAGTTCCCTATGCTGATGAAATCATGGTTCTGGATAAAAATAAATAAATAAATAAACATTAGAGTCTACTATCAAAGACTTATAGGAGGAGGGGACTTTATAGGTCATAAATTTCAACTCTCACATTTTACAGATCTGGAAACTGAACCCCAGAGAGTTTAAGTGATGTGTTCAAAGGTTTTGAATCCAGGGCCTCTGACTCTAAATCTGGTCTTTCCCCAGATTTTTCCTGATTCCCAAATAAAGGATAACTATGGAGAACTGACCTGTGGTTTTATATCTATCTATCTCTCCAGAAGAAAGAGAAGAGAGAGAGGAGAGGAGAAGAGAGAGAGGGAGAGAGAGAGAGAGAGATCTATCAAGAGGAAACACCCTCTACCAAAACAGGTCAGCACCTTCTCCTCAACTTACAATCTTCAAGAGCTGCCCAGAGCACTGAGAGGTTCAGTGACTTGTCTAGGGTCACACAGATACTTTGTGTTAGAGGCAGGACTTAAGGCCTGATATCAAGACAAGCTCTCTATCAGTGAATGTCCTCTCACCTTACCACTACAGAATAAAGAAGATCAAGCATCAAATTTCATGAACTCTCTAGACCATAGTATATTGCAAACAGAGGCTAGATTTTATAGTAGACTACAGACTATCCTTATAATTCAGTGAAGTGAGAGGCAGAACCAAGATGGTGGAATGAAAGCAGTGACTTGCTTGAGCTCTCCCCAAACCCCTCCAAATACCTATAAAACATAGCTCTAAACAAATTCTAAAACAGCAGAATCCACAAAAAAACAGAGTGAAACAAATTTAAGCCCAAGACAACCTGGATAGTTAATTGGAAAGGTATATCGCGCCAGGCTGGTAGAGGAGCACAGTTTGGCATGGGCGCACAGGCAGCAGCAAACTTAGAGCAGGCCTCGGAGGACTGAATCACAGGCAGCTGTGGTGGTTTCTAGACTTCTCAACCCACAAACGCCAAAGACAACTTAGAAAGTCAATGGGAAAAGTCTGTTTCTGCGGTTCGAGAGAGGGGCTAGGTCTCAGCCCCAAGTCCCAAGTGTGCCCCCAGGGCAGCAGCTGCCTCCTGAGCTTCTAGCCCACAGACTGAGGGGGAATTGAGTGACTGATCAGAGGAGGATTTCAGGGATCTCTTTGCCAGTGCGGAGGCAAGAATCTCTTGCTTTGCCTGTGCTTGGATCTGGGTCACAGTTGTGAGGGGTGGTCCTGGTGTGGTGGAGCTTGTTGTGGTGGTGGAAAGGAAACACCTTGCCCTTTATCATACCACCTTGGAAGAACTGAAAATTTACAGGTCCCTAGAAGTAGCTCTGAAAACAACTGTACAAACCCCCAAAGCTTGGGACAGTATATTCTCTATATTGGAAGTGGACTCTTACCTTAACAAAGAGTTTAAAACTCAAATAATTGGCTGGGATCATGAGTAAGCAGAACAAAAAGAGTCAGACTATATTATCTTACTTTGGTGAAAAAGAAGATCAAAACATACAACCAGAAGAAGACAACAAAGTCAAAGCTCCTACATCCAAAGTCTCCAAGAAAAATATGAGTCTGTCCCAGGCCTTGGAAGAGCTCAAAAGGGATTTTGAGAAGCAAGTAAGAGAAGTAGAGGAAAAACTGGGAAGAGAAATGAGAGTGATGCAAGAAAATCATGAAAAACAAGTTAACAGCTTGCTAAAGGAGACCCAAAAATATACTGAAGAAAATAACACCTTAAAAAATCATCTAACCCAAATGGCAAAAGAGGTCCAAAAAGCCAATGAGAAGAAGAATGCCCTAAAAAGCAAATTGGCCAGATGGAAAAGGAAGTCCAAAAGCTTACTGAAGAAAATACTTCCTTAAAAATTAGAATAGAGCAATTGGAAGCAGTGACTTTATGAGATATCAAGACACTGTAAAACAAATCCAAAAGAATGAAAAATTAGAAAACAATGTGAAATCTCTCATTGGAAAAACAACTGACCTGGAAAATAGATGCAGGAGAGAGAATTTAAAAATTATTGAACTATCTGAAAGCCATAATCAAAGAGCCTAGACATCATCTTTCAAGAAATGATCAAGGAAAACTGCCCTGATATTTTAGAACCAGAAGGTAAAATAGAAATTGAAAAAAATCCACCGATCTCCTCCTGAAAGAGATCTGCAAAGGAAAACTCCTAGGAATATTGTAGCCAAATTCCAGAGTTCCCAGGTAAAGGAAAAAATATTACAAGCAGCCAGGAAGAAACAATTCAAATATTGTGGAAACACAATCAGGATAACATAAGATTTAGCAGCTTCTACATTAAGGGACCTCAAGTCATGGAGTATAATATTCCAGAGGGTAAAGGAGATAGGATTACAACCAAGAATCACCTACCCAGCAAAGTTGAGTATAATCCTTCAGGGGAAAAAAATGGTCATTCAGTGAAATAGAGAACTTTCAAGCATTCTTGATGAAAAGACCAGAGCTGAATTGAAAATTTGACTTTCAAATACAAGACTCAAGTAGAATATGAAGAGATAAACAGGAAAGAGAAATCATAAGAGACTTATTAAGGTTGAACTGTTTACGTTCCTGCATGGAAAAATGGTATTTGTAACTCATGAGACCTTTGTCAGTATTAGGCTAGTTGGAGGGAAAAAATTATATGTATAGATAGATAGATAGATAGATAGATAGATAGATAGATAGATAGATAGATAGATGGATAGATAGATAGATAAAGGACACAAGGTGAGTTGAAGATGAACGGGTCATATCTGGAGAATAAAATTAAGGGGTAAGAGAGGATTATACTAGGAGAAGGAGAAAGGGAGAGGTAGAATGGGGTAAATTATCTCACAAAAAAAAAGAAAAGAAAAGGCTCTTACAGTGGAGGGGAAATGGGGGAAGGTGAGAGGGAATGAGTGAATCTTATTCTCACAGGATTTGACTTAAGAAGGGAATAACATACACACTCAATTGGGTATGGAAATCTGTCTTACCCTACAGGAAAATGGGGAGGAAGGGGCGAGAGAGTAGAGGGATGATAGAGAGGAGGGCAGATTGGGAAAGGGGGTAATCAGAAGCATATACTTCTGAGGAGGGACAGGGTCAAAAGAAAGAATAGAATAAATGGTGAGGCAAGATAGGATTAAGGGAAATAGAGTTCGTTTTTCACAGTATGTCTACTATGGAAGTGCTTTGCATAATTGCACCATGTATAACCTATATTGAGTTGCTTTCCTTTTCAATGAGGGTGGGTGGGGAGAGAGTAAGGGAGAAAATTTGGAACCCAAAGTTTTAAAAACACATGTTTAAAAAAATGTTTTCACATGCAACTGAAGAAATAAAGGAAATAGGGTACAGAAATCTATCCTGCCCTACAGGAAAATAGAACAGGAAGGAGATAAGAGAAGGGGGGGAGAGATAGAAGGGAAGGCAGACTAGGGGAAGGGGTATTCAGAATGCATGCCATCTTGGGGTGGGGGGAGGGGCGAGATGGGGTGAAAATTTGGAACTCAAAATTTTGTGGAAGTAAATGTTGAAAACTAAAAATAAATAAATTTGTTAATAAAAATAATAATAATTCAGTGAAGTGGCCAATAAAAAACCCAGATAAGTCCTTTTGGAACCTGTTATATTATTTAATTCTTAATTGGGGCCCAAGTCATTGGCCTTAACTTCCCAATGGCAATTAATAATAATAACAATGACAGCAATAATAAAACCAGTGTTCTTCTAAGTCCTTCCTTCCTTCAGTTTGAACACCAATTGGGATACAAGTCACTGGCCTGAACTTCCCAGTGAGAATTTTTTAAAAAACAACAACAACAGCAATGTTTAAAGTCCTTCCTCTCCTCTCCACCTCTACTTTCCAATAAAAAAAAATGAAAAAACAATAAAATCACAAATGCTAACATTTCTGGCTGTGAGATCTTTAAAGAGGACTTAAACTAAAATTATTTCAGGATGGCCAGTGAAGGACCAATGACCACTCAGATCAAGTTCCTTCTAACAAATCAATAATCAGAAGGCAGACTCTACAGTCACCTCCAGGGGCTAAGATGGCATCAGAATGTATCACAGTGTCTCTTTTTGGTGGCTTTTAGATAGAAGGTACTCAGTGTTCTGGCAGAGATGGAGCAGAATATTGCAGAGATGAAGTACATGACCCAACTGAGCAAATGAAAATAATAAATCTTGGCACCACCAAGTGTGGCTGTAGTGCCAAATGATTCAGATATGGGATTTATAACCAGTCCCTGATCATAATATGTATTGGGGAGAGAAAGGTTCCTATTAAACACCACTCTTCCCAGTTTACAGATGGAGAAAATGAGGCCAAATTCCAGGATATTTAAGTAGAGATATTTCATTCTTCAAATACTGATAAAATGTCTCATCTGTCCATCACGGGCTATGTACCATTCCAAACAGGTCTCTTTCAGTGACAGGGAAAGATCTTTGTTCACACAGGTGTAAGTTGGTTTGAATAAAGTCATGGTAGCCAAAACAAATGACTGGATCTCAGTCCTGAAGAGTTGGCTCCTGGTCTCTGAAATAATGATGTCCAGAAAAAAAATATCAGTAGTCCCTGGTATTTGAATCCCTTCTCTGACTTGGATTAGATGGGTGACCATGTGCAAGTCACTTATCAATGAATCAATCAATATTTATCAAATGGATAAAAAAAATGAAAGAAAGGCCTTGCCCTGGAAAAGTTTACAATCTAATGGGGGGAGACAACATGCAAACAAATATATACAAAACAAGTATATACGGGATAATAAGGAAATAATTTAAAAAGGAAAGCACTAGACTCCAGAGGGGTTGGGGAAGGCTTTTTGCAGAGCATGAGATTTT
Organism: Vombatus ursinus; assembly: GCF_900497805.2. Lineage (NCBI taxonomy): Eukaryota > Metazoa > Chordata > Mammalia > Diprotodontia > Vombatidae > Vombatus > Vombatus ursinus. The sequence goes on from NW_020949772.1 coordinate 2,594,744, forward strand.
AGTTGGGACTTAAAGGAAGCCACAAAAGTCAATAGACAGAGTTGAAGAGGGAGAACATTCCAGGCCTGAGGGAGAGCTGGATAAAATGTCTAGAGGTGAAAGATGAAGTGTCTTGTTCATGGAATAGCCACTAGGTCAGTGTCACTGATTCAAAGAATTTGTATTAGAGAGTAAGGTATAAGAAGACTGGAAAGGTAGGAAGGGGCTGGGTTATGAAGGGCTTTGAATGCCAAAAGAGCATTCTTACTTGAGGCATTGGGAGCAACTGAAGTTTATTGAGTTGGGGTGGGGGGCTGATATGACTGGACCAGTGTTTTAGGAAAATCACTGTAGTGACTGAATGTAGAAAGGATTGAAGTGCAGAGAGACTTGAGGCAGGCAGATCCACCACTATTGCAATAGTATAGACAAGAGGGCATGAAGGCCTACACTAGAGATGTGGCAGTGTCAGAGAAGAGAAGGGGGCACATTCTAGAGATGTTGCAAAGGAGAAATATACAGGCCATGGCAACAGCTTTGAGAGAGAGTGAGGAGTCCAGGATGACTCCTAGCTTGTGAGCCCGAGGAACTGGGAGGTTGGTGTTATCCTCTACAGTAATAGGGAAGGTGAGAGGGGTCATGAAAAGTTTAGGGGAAAAGATAATGAGTTTTGTTTTGGAAATATTGAGTTTAAGTTGTCTCTTGAACCTCCAGTTTAAGATGTCTAAAGAGTAGTTAGAAATACAAGATTGGAGGTCAGCAGAGAGACTGGGGCAAGGACGGCAGATTTCAACCACCAAGAACTTCAGTTTCTTTATCTGCAAAACTGGCTTAGCGTAAGAGCAGTGAGGGCTATAGAATGCTGAGATCTACAGAATACTCAGGAAAAGCTGGTTTCAAATCTTGCTCCTCGTGCTTACTACTTCCATGACCCAGTACAAATCACCTAACTTCAATGTACGTCACTTAATTCCCTAGGACTTAACTATTAAGTCTAACTGGGTGATGCAGTGGATAGGAGTTCTGGAACTGGAAGGAAGATTTGAATTTACATCCTGAATCAGGTACTTGCTAGCTTTGGACCCTGGGGAAATCATTCAACCTCAGTTTACCTCAGTTTCTTCATCTATAAAATGGAAAATGGAGATAACAGCACCCAGGCCCCAGGATTACTGCTAAGATCAAATAAGAATGTGTGTGTGTGTGTGTGTGTGTGTGTGTGTGTGTCCTTTGCAAACCCTAGAGGACTGTAAAAATACTAGCCAATGAATATTGGACTTGGAATCAGGAGTCTAAGGTTGGGTTTATCATATTTCTAACACAAGTTGTATGAGGCCAGGCAATGGAGTGGATAATTATCTGAACTTGGAGTTGAGAGAACTGGTTTCAGATTTTTTCCTATATGATCATGTGCAAATCCCCTTTTTTGTTTGTTCATTTTAATGAAAGCTAGAGATAGTAAGACCTCTGACACATTGCAAAATCTAGGGATCACCAGGGTTGGTCAGTTACAACTTCTCTAATCTCACAAATGGCAGAGGTATGTGAAAGACTTCAAGAAATGGGCAGAAGGGATAGAATAGACTATAAGGAAATTAGATCTGCCCTTTGATTAGAGAACTAAGTTAATAAGTAGATGTTTGTCATTTATCGTGTCCAACTCTCCGTGACTCTATTTGGGATTTTCTTGGCAAAGATACTAGAGTGGTTTGCCGTTTTCTTCTCCAGCTCATTTTATAGATGAGGAAACTGAAGCAAACAGGGTGAAGTGACTTGCCCAGTGTCGCATAGCTAGTAAGTCTCCAAGGCTTAAGCAGGTTCTCCTGACTCCAGGGCAGGTACTTAATCCACTGTGCCACCTAGCTGCCCCAATAAATAAATATAAAAGGCAAATCAAACAGTTGAAGCAAATCACCGTGGGTCATTGTTCATCTCCCACCTCCATACCTTTGCTCAGGTGAGCCTCTTCTCTGCTGTCTTGTAGAATTCCTGATTTCCTTCAAAACACAGCTCAGGTGCCACCTCCTACACAGAGTCTTTATTGATTCATCATTCATTAATGGCTACCTTCTTCTCGAAATTATTTTGTGGTATTTTGCATATATTTTTATTTACTTCTCTATACATATTTTGCACCTTTACCTCCACCCTCACTCAAAGGAGAAGAAAGGAGAAGAGATAATCAAGAAGAATCTGAAAGCCAAAACTCTCCTTGGAAATTCAATCGATCACCATAGAAAAGGATGCTCACACATTATTGGCTTGGTACTTTTGTTGAACAGAAGCTTGATGTGTCTTGACTTTGAGGACACTTGACTCATTTGTTGGTTTTGTCATTGACATTCCAGGGGGAAGAAGGGGGGCAATTCTTAGACAATGTGGTGGCTGTAGGATTCATATCATTATTATTATTATTATTTGTTAAATGGGAATTCCCTAAGGGTAAGGAGGAATTGATTGAAAGGATAAAATGTGAAACTCTAGCTTCTTCCTCTCTATTGTAGTTAATTATGGAATCTTAATAATTAAGGAATGTGCTATTCTAACAAAAAAAAAACCTGTTAGCTTCCTATGGAAATGAGTTGGCCTCACCACAGAACCCTAAAAAAGATTAATGAGATTCACAGAATCCTGCTACTTCAGTGTAGGAAGGTACCTCAGGGGCTATACCTGGACTCACATTTCCTTTACAACAGCCTTGCTTCAGTTAATTGCATGACTTAAGATATAGCCTACTGCAGAAAATGGTAGAACATGTCTATCTTTTTCCTTTCTAGTGTACCCTCCCCCCCATCCACCTCCACCCTCACCAAAAAATATATATATATATATATATATATATATATATTCAATGACTTCCTAACAAGTAGAGCTAAAGAAAAAAATGTGATTTGTCTGCCTTGGAAGGAGGGAGGAAGAAAAGAAGGAGAAAATGAAGAGAGGGAAGAAGGGAGGAAGGAAGGAAAGGGGAGGAAAGGAAAGAGGAGGGAAAGAAAGAAAGAAAGGGTAAGGGAGGGAAGGATAGAGGCAAAAACCTCAATTATGCAAAGCTCTCATCAACATTCTCAAATAACACTTACTATTCTAGTACTTCAGGGGTTCATGAATTCCTCTGTGACTACTTTCTTCCTCCATCAAGGCAGATTGCAACTGCTCTCCAGCAATAATAGATGAAAAAAACTTGTTTGACTGGAAAAGCCATCACCTTGTAGCCAACCCAGTGAAGAGCTTTTCCTCCCCAGAGATGACAGACATACAGTTTGTCATTAGGCTTGTTTTGTAAGTCCTTCTGGATCTGTATTAGATTCTAGAACTTGTGTTCCCCAGACTCTTGAGAATATAAAGTTTCCTCTCCACCACAATGTTGCATTAGAGAACCTCTGTGGAAATTGCATTTCCATAAAGTAACAACTCCCATGTTTCTGGATTCTGGATACAAGAAAGCACTAACCTGCACTTGCAGCAGTCTGTTTGGTTCAAATAACTGGACTTAGAGCAGTATACATGTTCCAAAGGAATCAGAAAGGACCTTGTATAGTAGAGAGCATATGAGCTGAGTTTTAAAGGCAGGTAGGATGTCTAAAAGGTGAAGATGAGTAAAGAATGTGCTGCAGGAATGAGGGGCCACCAGCAAAAGTGTAGGGAGGTGGGAGATGGAATTTTCTATATGAAAAGCAAGCAGCAGACCTGTGTGACTAGAACAGAGAGAATGTATGAAGGTTGGTGTCCTTTACATATATCCATTAACTCTCATTGATCAGCATAGCAGACAGACTGTTTCTAGTATCAGTGATACTGCCTAAAGAAAGATTAATTGAAGGGAGCATCCCATTGTTACTAAGTAAAGTATGAACTCTTGAAGCTACCATTCAAATCTCTCCACTGTCTTGTTCCAACCTGTATCTTCATCCCTATTTCATCTGACTCCCCCTCATAAAATATATGTTCCATTCAAACTAGTTTACTTTGAATACTTTAATCCCATCCCATACTCCCTTATCTCACTGACTTTCACAGTCTCCCATGGTTGGAATAGACTCCCACTCCTATCCCCATTTGTCAAAATTCCCCTTTTCCTTGAATGCAAGCTTGAGAAACCTCTTCCATGAAGCCTTTCCTGACCACCTCCCCACAAATGAAAAAGATCTCTCCCTCCTTAAATAATTCAAAGAACTTTGGCTAGCACTTATCTCATTCTCCCTTGTATAATGTTTATATTACCTATATGTCTTTCCCTCATTATATTGCGCATTTCTTAAGAGTGTCTATATCAACTCTATCTTTGTACCCTAGGCATCTAATACAATGCCTTGTTCATAATAGATGCTTAATAAATATATTTGTCAGATAAATGAGTGATTGAATGAGAATGAATGGTAATAGATTCTTTGGTGATTTTGCTGCTTTGTAGAGCCAGTATCAGGGACAGAAAAAGCTGTGTCCCTAACATCATATATAGTATGTTTTATGTGCATATACATATATACATGCACATATGTATACCTATATATGTAAATGTGTGTTATGTTAGATATGTGTGTTTTATATATGCTATGTGTGTATATGTGTCTATAAATATATATATATATATATATCCATGTATACATGTACATATATCCTACTCATTCAGACTGATGAGGATTAGAGGTAAAGCAAGGCCAGAATAAATTAATACAAGATCAGAATGATAGTTTGTTTTTTTTTAATTAAATGGGTTGTTACTTTCAAGGGCATACTGTCAAAATCAGAAATTGAATCTAGGTCATTATGATTCCAAGGCTGGACCTTTATTAATTATACCACCTAACTCTCAGATTACTTTCTACTCTTCCTCCCTCCTTCCTTCCTTCCTTCCATCCTTCCTTCCTTTCTTCCTTCCTTTCTTTCTTGCTTCTTTCCTTCCTTCCTTCCCTCATTCTTATTTATTTATATTTATAGACTACTGTAGACATTGCAGATACTAATATTCTCTTTTTTCCTGATGAAGAAATTCGGGTTCATCATGAGATGAAATGATGGGTCACAAATATAGGTTATCAGAGGTGGAATTTGAACCATGATCTTTCATGTTACCAAGTCTAGTACTCTACCCACTCCGCCACATAAAACTATAACCATAAATCATTACATATTCTCTATTCCCCTCACCAGTTCTCAGTCTTTCAACACCTGGCAGGGTTTTTCTTGCACAGGAAAGTTTATTTGTGCAAACACACACACACACACACACACACACACACACACACACACACACACATGCTCAAGTAATGAGCCACAGAAAGGTCATACTCAAATTCAGCATTATGAAAGTTGCCAAGCCCATAATAAACCAGAAAAATATTAACTCCTGGCACATGATCCATGTCACCATTGGCTTTATCTCCTGGGCTGTCTAACTTTTGGTGTTTTTCACAAATATCTCCATTTGAATATGTTTTGGCAGGTAATTTCTGCTCAGACTTAGATTTCATAGAACCAAAAATATTGTCTTGTTTTAGTCCTGATGCTGTGAAGCTACTAATGATGAACAGAGTTATAAGAACCTGAGGGTGTGGTGGCGGAAGGGAAGGTGATCAAGGACATTAAAAATAAACTTTATTCCTACACACATTCATTCTCATAGAAAAAAAAATTATTCTTGATCAATTCATTGTTGTCATTCAGGCCCTCATCATTCTATTTTGATGCTTCTATGGAACTATGATCCCATAGATAAGGGTAATTTTTTCAAATCTCATCTTATTTGACTTGGATATTTACTTGGAGTTCATTTTCATCCATGAGTCCTCTAAAGATAGCTCATTCAATGAGCTGGAGACCTTCCGTTAAACTTTTTTCACAAAGCCTATCCACTGATTATTACTTTCTTCATTCCAGTTTCTTACTTATTCAGTTTACCCTAAAGAGTTATTCATAAATCTTGCACTAGAAGGGTCTTCAAAGATCATCCAGCCTACCACCATTTTTCAGCTGAGGAAGGTTAAGTGACTTGTCCAATGTAGTAACCAGGCCTGCTGCTAAGCACTGATGATACAAATAAAAAGCAAAACCAGTCTTTGCCTTCCAAGAACTTATATTCTAATGGGGGACAAAAAATAAATAAACAAGAAGATAGAAGATAAATACAGAAGTTATGGAAAGCAACCTTAGAGTAGATTATAGTATCTTGGGAGACCAGGAAAGGAGATGACAGAGGAGTTGTATCTTAAAGGAAACTAAGGATTCTAAGCCAGAGATTGATGAGAACGCTGCAATCATAGGGAAGAGCTAGTGAAAAAAATATAGAGACAGGAAATCAAATGAGTAACAGCAAAGTAGGCCAGTATTATCTAGGTCATAGAATGAGTGGAGGGGAGTAGACTGTAAGAAGGCTAGGAAAGTAGAATGGAACCAAGTTGTGAAGAACTTTAAATGACAAACAAATATATTTATTTCTAGAGGTATCTGGGAGTCACTGCAGTGTATTGAGTGTATATAGTGGTGGTGGTGGTGGTAGTAGTAGTGATATGATCCACTCTACACTTTATGAAAATATCTTTGACAGTTCTATGGGATGTAGACCAGAGAAAGGAAAGACTAGAGGCAGAGAGATCAAGTTCAAGGATATAGCTGAATCAGGTGTCCATTTGAAGCTTGCCTAGGTAAATGAGATGCTGGTTTATACATAGTTTCTGCCAGACTATTTTCCAGTTTTCCCAATGGTTTTTATCAAATAATAAGTTTTTATCCCCATTGGTGAGGTCTTTGATTTATCAAACAGTAGGCTACTACATTTGCTTGCTTCTATAGTGGAAGAAAAAGGAAATTACCTTTGGGATCAATGGATGGGGAAGAATTTGTGTTCAAATGAGGAATAGAGAGCTTCACAGAAGATAAAATGGACGTGTAAAATTTAAAAGTTTTTGTACAAACAAATCCAACGTAGCTAAAATTTAGATGGGAAACAGAACTGGGAAATATTTGTAGCAGGTGTCTCTGATCAAAATCTTGTTTCCAAGACATATTAGGATCTCATTCAAATTTATAATAAAAGCCAAAGGAAATGAATAAGCAGTTTTTTAAGGAAGAAATCCAAACTGTCAATAACTACATAAAATAATATTTCAAGTAATTAATAATTAGACTAATACAAATTAAAGCAATTCTGAGTTTCTATTGCATCATAGTTATTAGGTTGAAATAGTGAAATGACAAATTTTAGTGAGGTTGTAGGAAATAGAAACATTAAGGCATTGTTAGTGGAGCTGTGAATTGGTCCAATAATTCTGGAAGGCAATTTAGGACTCATCCCCAAACATTGCTAAAGTATGCATACCCTTTGACCCAGAGATACCACTACTAAGTCTATACCTCAGAGAGATAAGGAAAAGAAGAAAGTGATCCAAGTGTAGAAAAGTATTTATGGAAGCTCTTTTTGTGATGACAAAGAACTAGAGACTAAGGGGGCACCCATCAATGATAAAACGGCCTGAAGAAATATGAAATAGGAATGTAATGGAACACTATTTTGCTGTAAGAAATGATGAAAAGGATACTTTTAAAGAAACATGGAAAGACCCTTATAAACTTATTCAGAGTGCAATGAACAAAACCAGAACAATTTAGACAATAACAACTTTGTAGAGACAAACAACTTTGAAACACCTAAGAATTCTAATCAGTTCAATGACTAATTATGATTCCAGAAGACATATGATGAAGTATGCTATACCACCTCCTGATAAAGAAGTGATAGACTCAGGATGGAGAATAAGAAATACATGTATACACACACACACACACACACATATATATATATGACATGGATGATATAAAAATTTGTTTTGTATTAGTATGTGTGTTTTCACATGAATTTTCTTTTTCTTTTCTAGTGGAGTAATTTGTGAGATGGAGACAAAATAGATATTTATTCATCAAAAAATATAATTTAAAGAGAAGAGAAGAGAAAAATTTTAAGATTATTGCAATAGTCCATGTTAGAAGTGATGAGGACCTGAACTAGGGTGTTAGCATTAGTGTGAATGGAAAGAAAGGGACATAGATGAAGGAGGTGATATAGGTTAAAAAATTACAAGATTTGGCAACTTATCAGGTATGTGGGGTGAGTGAAAGGAATTAAGGATGACGCTAAGTTTATAAACCTGGGTGATTAGGAGGATGATGGTGCCCCCTAGCACAACTGAGAAGTTGAAGAGAGGGGAAGGTTTGGGAAAACAGTAATGAATTCTGTTTCAGACATGCTGACGCTGAGGTATCTATGCCACATACAGACTGAAATGTTCAACAGGCTTCTGTTGGCTTGAGCTCAGGAGAGAGACTAGGATTGGATAAATAGATCTAGGATTCAATAGCAATGAAAATTGAAATCATGGGAGCTGATGAGAAAACTAAGCCAGAGAGTATATGGATGAAAGAGAAGGCCCAGGAAAGAGCCTTGGGGATACCCATCGTTAGTAAATGTGAAATGGATAAAGAACCAGCAAAAGTGGTTTTTTTAAACTACATGGTTTGCATGTGTCCAAATCAAACTTAAACCCAGATCTTCCCAACTCCAAGATCATTGCTCTACTGTGCCATGTCATGATGCTTTTCTATGAACAGAATATTATTATTAAAAGATGGTCTTTTATTTCAGGAATAATTTGGGGGTCATAATGTGAATGCAGATTAAAAAAGGCTGACATCCAAGATGTTTAGTTTATCTAAGACAGATTTCTTTTTTATACTTCTAACTGGTCTATTTCCTAATTTATAACCTTGAACATAATTTCCCTCTTTGCCTCTAAGTCTATCTATTTAAACACTCAATTTGAAGACATTGACATGATGTTTGTAGATTGTTTAAGGATGAACACTGGGGACCAAAAGTAGAGAGTTTATCAGAGAAGTCCATGGAACAATTTGATCAGTTTTTAATTGTTTTTTTTTTTGAAGAGATGGGAGCCTGGATGTGGAGTGAGTCCCAGACAAGAGAGCATTCCTGCCACTCCAAATCACTCAGTGAAAGCTGATAACATTCACTAGTTGAAGTAAGATAACTTGTCTAAATAAGAAAAGATTCACAGTTCCTTGGCCAAGTATCACAACACAGATGGGTTGTCTGCCCACAAAAAAAAAGAGAATCGATATGAGCTGAACAAGTCAGCAAGTCTGACTTTCTCTACATCTGTCTGATCGCTATCACTTCTGAAATAGCATTAGACTCTATTCATATCCTAAAGAAAAGAAACAGATGTCCACAGTCAGTCTCATTGACAAAGGTAATCATTTTGGATGGCTGTATAACACCCCAAGAAGCAGTGGATTGGAGGCATTATCAAGATTGCTCTCTTTGTAGGACCTCAAACACTCCCTGCTCTTTTTTGTCCCTACCCTCATGTCTTTGTTCTTTCATTCTAAAACATCTTCCACCACCCGCCTCCCCCTATGGAAATAAGGACCAAGGCCAAGTTCAACTGCCACCCCTTCCATGATGCCTTTGTTCATCATCTACAAAGAATTAATCCTCTTCTGAACTGCTCCAACACTTTGCCTCAACTTTTCTCATGAGGTATTCAACACATTTGGGGCAATACCAACACGAGAAGAATTTATCGAGTGGCTGCTCTGTTCCTGGAATTTTGCAAGATGCTGAGGGTGCAAAGACAAAACTGAAACAGGCCCTGCTCTCAAAGTATTTATACTTGTAATAGCCCTTCTGGTAAGGCTTGAGATGGCTACTTTGAAAGGACCCCTAAGTTGCTAAAGACCCCAGTTATTTTATATCTTCTCAGAATAGGAAAAGAGGAAACTAATAGGAGATCAGTTGGAGCACAAAGTTTTCCTCCTGCAATAAAGTTGGAAGTTACTATCAAGAGGGAGAGGAGAGAATATAGAAAGAGAGGAAGGAGGTGGTGGGGTTTTCAACAGATACATGAAAGAGCATTGAAACCTCAGTAATTGGTAACAGGGACATCTTTTCTCCCTCTCCAAGATGGAAAAAAGTCATTCTTCTAAGTTGAGAAATAACTTAAAAATTGTGGAGTTTCATAGATATGACTGACATTCATTTCTTTTTCTTTTCCTTTCTTTTTTTTTTTGGAAAGGAGGACAGGAAACAGGAAAGGGAAGAAGAAGAGAGTGACACCCATCTCTAATTGTGTTTCTTTATTGCTTTAAAGACTGCTTCTGGCTGATCTCATCTTGTTTCTCATCAGCACCTGTGCTTGACCCTATGCTTCACATTCTTTTGAGTCCCTTTGTTAGTAGTGTGATGACTTAGGACAGCTTTAGGAGTCATCCAGGAGTAAATGACCTTTCCTAGCTCAGATCTGGAATCCCAAATTCCTCTATAGTTAGAGAGTTTTAGCTCTTTAACTGGGGGAATCATTGCAATCCATTCATTTTTTATAACTACAAGTCCAAGGCAGAATTATTACCAACCTGAGGACTTTAAATGTCTTCCATTAGATCATGAATCTAAAATCCATTATGACCCAAAGTGGTTACACATTCTATTGGGGAGATACTACTTGTAAACTTTTTTTTTTTAACCTAATGATTTCATTGATAGAGGAAACTCCCATTTGTCACAATTCCTCTATCCATGCAGACTAGCACTTGCTCTGCAATCTATAGCTTCACAGAGTTGCCTGGGGACACTAAGAGGTTATGTGACTTGTCTAGGGTAACACAGTGAGTATGTATTAGGACTTAAACCCAGACTTTACTAACTCCAAAGCCAGCTCTCTATCCACAACATCATAATTGCTTCTCATGTACACAGATAAGTCAAAATAAATTATAGCTATTTGCACAAATAAATAGAGTAACCAAAATAGCTAACTTTTTCCTTTTTTGGTATTGCTTTTTATATTTTTTACAATTACATTTAAAAAAAATTAACATTTGCTTTTAAAAATTTTGAGTTCTAAATTCTCACCTTTCCTGAGAAGGAAAGCAATTTTAAATAGATTATACATGTGCAGTCATGCAAAACATTTCCATGTTACTTATGTTGCATTAAAAAAAACCACAGACAAGAAGAAGAGGAGAAGAAGGAAGAGGAGGAGAAGGAGGAGAAAAAAAAGAAGAAGATAAAAAAAAACATGCTTCAATCTACATTCAAAATTCTTCAGTTCCTTCTCTGGAGATGCATAGTATTTTTCATCTTAAGTCCTTTGGAATTATTTTGGATCATTGTATTGCTGAGAATAGCTAAGTCATTCGTAGTTGATCATTGTACAATAACGCTGTTACTGTACATGATAGTCTCTTGATTCTGCTCATTTCACTTTGCATTAGTTCATGTCAGTCTTCCCAGGTTTTTTTTTTCTGAAATCATCCTGCTAATTATTTCTTATAGCACAATAGTATTTCATCACAATCATATACCATAACTTGTTCAGCCATTCTCCAGTAGCTGTGCATGCATTTAATTTTCAATTCTTTGTCACTGCAAAAAAGAGCTGCTATAAATATTTTTGTACATCTAGAAACTTTTTCTTTTTTTTTTAATCTCTTTAGTATGAAGACCTAGTAGTAGTATTGCTGGGTCAAAGGGTATGTCTAGTTTTAGAGCCCTTTGGGCATAGTTCTAAATCTCTTTCCAGATGGTCAGATCAGTTTACAACTCTACCAACACTAATTGCTAACTTTTACAAGGTATTTTAAGAGTTGTAAAACTATATACATATATGTATATATATATGCACATACACACATGTGTATGCATATAAATGTGTGTATATGTATATTATAGATGTAATATATACATTATATATACACACATAATTTATATGTATATATATTTATATTAATGCATATTTATGTGTATATATATATATGCACACACACTTGTGTACTTATATCTATCATTTATATGCATACATATATACATACATATATAGATTTATTTTTACATATATTTCTTTCTTACAACACACCTGTGAGGTAGGTACTATTATTATTATTATTATCTCCATTTTACAAATGAGAAAATCGAGGCTGATAATTTATATGACTTGTCTAGGACCACAGAGCTAGTTAGAATCTGAGAATCTGAGACAGGATCTGAATTCAGATTTTCCAGACTCCAAGTCTGGTGTCCATTTTGCCATCTAGAAGTCTAGATCTCCAACTCAATACAAGTTAATTTCAATGAGAACAAGTGGCTTTTGGGAGGATAGCATGAGGTGGGCTATGGGATGTGGTTACCCAGTTTCATTTATTCTATCTCCACAACATCCCTCCTCTGCTTACACATCAAACATCCTAGTTTATGACCTCCTGACCCCTTGTAAGACTGTTGCAATGGTCTCCTTATTTGGCCCCGACTCTATTCTCTCCTCTTTCCAATCCTTCCACAGAACTTTCAAAATGATATTGCTGTAAGAAACTTCAGCATCTCTTTATTGTCTCTAAGACAAAAGACTAGCTCCTCCATTTGGCATGGGAAGCCTTCACAATTTCCTATCTACCTTTCTAAGATTACTGAATATTACTCTTTTTCATATACTGTACATTCCAGGCAAAGGGGCCTACCAATCCAATTGAATAAATATTTATTAAGTATCTACCATATGCCAGGCCCTGTGCTAAGCACTAGGGATAATTGCTATTTCTCACAAAGATAGTCCATTTCCTACCATCTCTCCCTTGCACAGACCTGCATAGACTGCTCTCCAACTTCACCTCTGATCCTCACAATTCCTGGTTGGTGG
>NW_020949772.1:2607433-2640442 GCF_900497805.2 Vombatus ursinus
GGGACCTCTTTCTCACCCTTGCTCCCCAAACTCCATCACCACCCCTCTCAAATACCCCACACTCTGAACCAAAGGTGCATCTCATGCTACTTCCCCAAGAGACAAATACTTGTAGTTTTCAAGCCTGCTTATATTCTACTATATCACTCCTTGTGCATAGCTAAGGGCCTGCATATTGCAGGTAGTCAATAAATATATGCTGAGTAGGTATTATATTCGGGGAAGAGGGCAGCCACCTCTCTGGCCTTTCCCACTATACCTCTGCCACCCACTCCACTTTCTCCACCTCTATGTTTGTGAAGAGTTAAGCCTCTAGAGGTGAAATTCTTCAGTGACAGTAGAATAATAGAAAACAGGAGGAGATCAGGAAACAGATAGATGAAGATGCATCACCCAAAAAGCAGGTAATCTCCAGAAAAAAAGGCAATCAGACCAGATACCAATAAACAAAACAAGGCTAGATAAGAGTGGGACTGTGGGAAGGCGTGGTGTGGTAGTGAGTCAGGCTGTGTCTCTTCTTTTTCTTGGGAAGAACTGAAGAGGTCTGAAGACAAAGAGCAACTAGGCAGATCCTAGAGCATTGATGAGGACATTCCAATATCCCAATGGTTCTTTGATTTTATCACTATAGGTATTATTACTAGTGATACAGATCACAACCCTTCTGTGCCCACAAATACTAGGGGACTCTCACCCATGTCCTCTCACAAATCCACCACAAAGTTTCTACCAAGATCTGTAATAAGACATTTTTGAGTCAGTGGCACCATTGCAAAACATGCCTGGGGCAAGCTGACAGGATACATTCAGGTGGGAAGAGTAAGGAGGGGAGGTTAGCCCCACCCTAGTGGTAGTTTATTATGTTAACTATTCTTGCTAACTAGATTATAAGCTTCATTGGATTTCCACTGTTGCAGGGTTAGAGGTGATGATAGGGCCCTCTAAATTCCGCACTCTAGGGGAAATCACCTATGACCCATCTCCATAATGGCTCTGAGCACACTTAACATTGGGCAGCTAGATGGTGCAGTGGATAGAATACCAGGCCTGGAGTCCAGTCATCTTCCTGAATTCAAATCTGGTCTCAGACACTTACTAGCTGTGTGATTCTGGGCAAGTCACTTAACCCTGTTTGCCTCAGTTTCCTCATTTGTCAAATGAGCTGGAGAAGGAAACAGCAAACCATTTCAATGTTTTTGCAGAGGAAACCCCGAATTGGGTCACAAAGAGTTGGACATGACTTAAAAAATGACTAAACAACATATTTAACATGCTTAGGGCCTATGGTGTGCTAGTAAATAAACAACGAGTTTTCTGGGGAAAAATATATGCAGGACACACTTTTAAGTTTATCTGCACGGTAAACATTTTCTCTATCACTTTCTTAAGTCTAAGCAAGAAACAAAACAATTAATCATGCCTTGATGAGTAGTATTTTCTGATTTCTGAGTTGAGCAAAGGCTCGCACTGAAAATTTAACAATCAGCTTTCAGCAGGCTCTAGCACACCCTTGCTTAGGGGCTTCCTGCTGATATCTTGACATTTCACAGATAACCATGTTATAGAAGGGCTGTCTGTTGTGTTCCTTACTCTTTTGCAACCAAGCCGTCTTTCTCCATGCCATGAATTTTATCTAGTGACATACCTCTATCACATTGCTCATGGGAGACCTGGGTTATGTTGGAAAATAAACTGGCTTAGGAGTCAGAACAATGGGGTTCAAATATCACCTCTGGTGCAATTAGCCAGCTGTGTGACAAAGACTATTGCAACAGCCTTCTAATTAGGAGTGTAAGAGATGGTGTGATGAACCTGGAGAGTATTATAATAGCCTTCTAATTAGGTGTATAAGAGATAGTGTGCTGAACTTGGAATCAGAAAGACCTGGGTTTAAAATCAGCCTTAGATACTTGCTAGCTGTGTAACACTAGTCACTTAAGTTCTGTCTGCCTTAGTTTCCTCATCTGTAAAATGGGGATAATTATAGCATCTACCTCTCAGAATTTTTGTAAGGCTAAAATGAGATAATATTTGTAAAGTGTTTTGAAAATCTTAAAGAGTTATAAATGCCAACTATTAGTCTAATTAATGTCCTTGCCTCAAGTTTCTCCCCTCTCCAATTCATCCCCCACTCAATTACCAGTGATTTTCATAAAGCATTGGTCTGACTGCACCTCCTCAATAAATTTTAATGGTTCCCTATTATCTATGAGTTCAGATATAGTCCTTTGTGTCATTTATAGCCCTTCACAACTTGAACTCTACCTATCTTTCCAGTCTTCTTTTACTTCATTCCCTTCCAATTAGTCTACAATTCAGCTAACTGGCCTATCTACATGAAGGTGACCCTCTATCTCCCAGCTCCTTTCTTTTACATTTTCTGTGTTCCATGCCTGGAATGCTTTGTCTTTTCAGCTCTGCCCCTTGGCTTACCCTGAGACTCAGATCAAATGTCACCTTCTCCAGGAGGGCCTTTCCTATGATGTCCCTTCCCTCCAAGTGCTTTCCCCTTCCATATTACTTCCATTGACCCTGAATGTATCTTGTATGTACCTAGCAATTAATGCATTATTTCCCTAGTTAGAATGTAGGGTTCCTGAAGGACTGTTCTTGCCTTTCTTTGCATTTCCAGAGCTTAGCACAGTGTCTATCCCACAGTAGACAATGGATACATACTTTTGGCCTGACTGACCTTAGCCAAGTCATTTCGCTTGTCTAGGCCTCAATTTCTACATCCATAAAATGAACAGCGGAGTTGAACTAGATGGACTCGAAAGTCCTTTCTTGTTCTAGGTCCTGTGATCTATAAGCTTGTCATCCTCAAGTGTAACATCTTGCAGCCTGGCAAATCAGAGTTAAGGCTTTCTGGCAAAATTAGACCTTGGCCTAATGCTGCTTGTTCAGGTTGAATAGTGGGCATGGAAATAGAAGATGGGCAAGCTGAAAGCTTAGGAACAAGAGTTAGAAATCTCTGACTCTTTTCTATCAGTTGTATTCAGTGGAAGATTATTAAAGCTCCCACCCCTGCTTTGATCCTAAAGAATGTCTATTTGTGTGGTTTCTTTACTCCTTTGATCTGTTTTTACGGGGGATAAATGATGCCTAATGCAACTAAGATACTGCCATTTATAGGGGCCTGGAAGACTAATGAGATTGATGATTTTTTTTTCTTGTTGCTAGTTCAGCATTTTCTTCATGCAGATTTCCAGGCACTCTGTGTTGTCCTCAAGGCAGACAGTAAACATGAAGACTTGACTAGTTAAATTCTTAGTTAAGGGAAAAAGAAAGACATCCTTTTGTCTGGGTCTTTGAAAATACTGATATATGTCATTTTTGTTGAAAAGGGTATTCCCGTACTCGAGACGCAGTTGATTGCTATGACTTCTGGGGTCCCTTCTGAATCTTAAGTTCCAGAACTCTATAATCTTGAATTTTAAAGGGATGCTTGTTCTGTTTTTATAAATATTTACAATACTAGTTAAGCATCCCACAATGCACCATTTAAATTCACAGGACAATAAGAACAAAGTTCTAGAACTGGGAGTCACCTCAATGCTCATCTAAACCAGTTTCATTCAATAACCATTTGTTAAGTATGTACTATACACTGGTGGTTCAAAGATTAAAAAAAAAAAAACTTTCTTTAAGGAATTTACACTTACTGGTGGTAGGAAATACAATACCTATTCAGGTAAGTAAAACAAAATTATTCCATTCAGTCTGTCAATAAACATTTATTAAGAACCTACTATATGCCAGGCACCATACTAAAGGATAGAGATGCAAAGAAAGATTTAAAAAAAACAGTCTCTGCCCCCAAGAAACTTCTAATCTAATGGGGGATGGCAATACATAGAAAAGAAAGGGGGAGGGTAACCTGGATACAGGGATGAAGTCCTGCAGTAAATTGGAAAATGGTAAGAGAGCTGTCCTGAGCATCCTCCTTAAATTTGCCATCTAGGAAGAGCTGTCCCTATCTACCCTCTCCCCTCTCTAATCAGAGGGAGTGTGGGCCTTCAAGGGCAGCAGGTACTAAGGAGTTGTATTTCAGAGTTGTTATGATCTTGAAGGAAGATGAGTTTCTGGAGACGATGATAAGTGCAGGAGACCAGCCAGGTGGGAAATGAATTATGTGAGGAGGGAGCACTAATTATTGGGGGATGGGCAGGGAGAAAAAATGAGAAAAATAATTAAGAAGGAGGTCACCTCTGAGCTGAGTCTTGAAAGGCAAAGGCATGGAGAAAGGAGATGAGGAATAGCTAGCAGGCCCGTTTTTTCCTTCTCTTTTTTCTTTTCCTTTTTTCTTTTTTTTTTTTCTGAAATGTACATAGACTAAATGAAATGGAGCAATGTTAGGGGATCCAGGTCTGGAAAGGTAAGTAGGAGTCAGGTTGTGGGTGATTTGAAATATATTTTGATGGATCCAATGATTCCAGTGCTGTGGTTAGAGGTAGATTACATCCTTTTCCATCCCTGACTTGCTCACGTTCACAGACCTAGCAAGTATTGGAGACATAATTAGAGCCCACTTCTTCCTAACTCTAAATTCAACCATAGTGCTCAACTGCTAAAGAAAGGGACTTGATCTGATTTTACTTGGAATCATAGGTGTAGAGTTGAAGAGAACTCAGAGAATAATTAGTCCAATATCATTTTATGAATGAGAAAACTGAGACCTAAAAAAGATTAAATGACATGCCTTATCTAGGTAGCTCAGTGAATAGAGCTCTGAGCTTGGACTCAGGAAGACCTGAGTTCAAAGCTAGCCTTACACATTTACTAGCTGTGTGACCCTGGGCAAGTCACTTAACCCTGTTTGTGCTAATTCATTGGGGAAGCAAATGGCAAATCACTCCAGTATCTTTGTCAAGAAAACCTTATGGACATATTGGCCTGCTATAGTCCATGGGGTCATGAAGAGTCAGACATGACTGAACAACAACACAACAATAAGCTCATATACCTTGCAAATAGAAGAGTTAGGATTCAAATTCAGGTTTTCTTATGTCAAACTTAGTGTTCTTTTCATATTCTCTCTCTCTCTCTTTCTAGATGTATATATATGTGTGTGTGTGTGTATGTGTGTGTATAATATACATATACAATAAATGTATATATAGATATATTATATATACACATATACATACATACATATAGATATATAGCATATACCCATATACTATAACCTACTGCTAATATGATACAACTTATAGATGAAACTAAGACCCAGAAATATTGTAGGATCAAAGACTTGACCTAGAAGGTGTCATACATGCTATGTATTCATTATAGATAATTAAACTATGGCTTAGGGAACACAAGAACACTTGCCTACATTACCTAAATAGTAAATACCAGAGAAAAAATTTGAACTCAGTTCTTCTGACTCTAAAGACAGTGATTTCCACTGCACCATGCTAAATCACAACTTCCAGAAGAGGCAATGAGGTCCAGAAACATCTGTGAGTTATAGCCTTGAGTCAGAGGGAACCTGAACAGTTAATCTAGCCTAGCAGTTTTACAGATCAAATAGTTAAAGCCCAGACACATCATTAAATGATAGATTTGAGTTGGTAGGGTACTTACTAATCCTCCCAGTTTCACTTTATGGTTATCTTCCATTGAATCTCAAAGTACCTTATATGTACCTTTTTGTACACATCATTTCCATCATTAGAATGTATGCTCCTCTATGTGATCACATTAAAAAAATACTTTTTTTTTCCCACGCAAATAAAGTCAGATTTGAACAACTGGAAAATATGAACTGCTCATGCGTAGGCTAACCAATATAATAAAAATGGCAATTCTACTTAAATTAATTTACTTTTTCAGTGCCATACCAAGCAAACTACCAAAAATTATTTTATAGAGCAAAAAAAAACAACAGGAAAATTCATCTGGAAGAACAAATGGTCAAGAATATCAAGTAAATTAATGAAAAAAAAGTGAAGGAAGATGGCCTTGCTTCACTAGATCTCAAACTGCACTATAAAGTGGTAAGCATTAAAACAATCAAGTAGTAACTAAGAAATAGAGTGGTAGATCAGTGAAATAGATTAAGTACACAAGAAAGACATAGTAGTAACTGACCATAATAATCTAGATTTTGATTAACTCAAAGATCCAAGTTTTTGGGACAAGAATTCACTATTTGACAAAAACTGCCAGGAAAACTGGAAAACAGTTTGGCAAAAACTAGGTAGAAACCAACATCTCACACTGTATACCAAGGTAAGATCAAAATGTATACATGATGCCCAGATGTCTATAAAACTGTCCATACCCTTTCACCCAGCAATACCACTACTAGATGTGTATCCCAAAGAGATTTAAAAAAAGGAAAAGCACCCATTTGTGCAAAAAAATATTTATAGCAGCTCTTTTTGTGGTGTCAAAGAATTGGAAATTGAGGGGATGCTCATCAATTGGGGAGTGGCTGAACAAATTGTGCTATATGATTATGATGGAATATCATTGTGCTATAAGAAATGATAAGCAGAATTCTTTCAGAAAAACCTGGAAACACTTACATGAGCTGATGCAGAGTGAAGGGAGCAGAATCAGTAGAATGTTGTACACAGTGACAGCAACATTGTACAATGATCAGCTGTAAATCACTTAGCTATTCTCAGCAAAACAATGATCTGTGACAATTCCAAAAAACATGATGAAAACTGCTTTCTACCTTCAAAGAAACAACTGATGGAGTCTGCATGCAGAACAAAGTGTATTATTTTTCACCTTCTTAATTTTTTTCATTTTTTATTTTGGTTTGTGTTTTCTTTTACATGACTAGTAGGGAAATATGTTTTGCATGACTGCAGATGTGTAACTTATATCAAATTGCTTGCCTTCTCAGAGAAGGGAGATGGGAGGGAGGGGAA
Source organism: Vombatus ursinus (assembly GCF_900497805.2). Taxonomy (NCBI): domain Eukaryota; kingdom Metazoa; phylum Chordata; class Mammalia; order Diprotodontia; family Vombatidae; genus Vombatus; species Vombatus ursinus. The sequence continues at coordinate 2,614,321 of NW_020949772.1, forward strand.
GGAAAGCATTTGGTACACAATATTTTTTAAAAGTTAAAAATTATTTTTACATGTAATTGGAAAAAATATTACTCCAAAAAACATATGTTCCTTGAGTGCAGGGATTGCATTTGCTTTTTGTTCATATCTCCAGTGCCTGGAACATAGTAACCATTTAATGAATGCTTGTTGGTTGATGGGTTGATTAATTTTACAGATGTGGTAACTGAGGCCCAGATACTTCAATTGACTTGCCCCAGGTCACAGAGGAAAAAAAATGGAGACTATGAATTCACATATGGATGTTATGACTTCAGCTCTAGTATCCACCCCATACCAAGGCATCCTTTATGCCTTGATAATAATAATAATAATGTTATAATATATTATAATAACAAACAGATAATAATGCTATAATTACAGTAATAAAGAAGTACTTATATCAAATGAACCAAGTATGTATTTCTCATCCTTATCCTGGTGTAAATACACAAGAAAATCCACTATTTTCAATTCCTGTTGTACCATGTTCAGGGGGAAAAATGCATGGACTGTTAGCCCCTGAGAATTCTCCCCAGTCAAGGTGAAATCCACTCTATGAGAGGCCTGGCTGGCGAAGCTTCCTGCTCCTTATTGTGGTTTACAAATTGAAGTAATTTCAAGGTCCATTAAATAATGATTCATCTTTGCTGGCCGGTGTTCATGTTATTCTGGCTAAATACATTTTTTTTCCAGGAGTTGGCACGCTTCAAGGATTGTGTGCAAGCAGTGGACAAGACATACTATTTATTGTTTGGTGGGCTTGTGCATGTGGCTTTTTTTAAAAGCTATTTAAAAATGTGCCTGTGGCTAAGAATGATGTAAAACCTGGTATTTTAACTTTTAAGCAATATACTGAGCTATTCCAGCATTCAATTATTTAGATGCTATAAGGCAAATGTTTTTAGGTCTGACAAATTAATCTATCTGACATCTGACAAATTGGGCTGCATTTCCATGGAATGATACACATTAGAGAGTTTGAGAAAACTCTTTAGCCACCCTGTCCCCTGATCTGCCCTCTGGGAGGGCACCTTCTGAATCATTTTCTAAAATTTTAGTCACACCATGCTTAAGTGTCCTAAGGGGGGAACATGACCATGTCATTTAGGATTTTCCTTTACCACTTGTCCAGAGTGCATCATGTGATGAGGCAGTGTGTGTCAAAGTGGAAACTATTCCTCAGCTTGGTGTCATAGATCCTGGGTTCAAATCCTGGCTTTGCTAATTATTAGTTATGTGACCTAGGTCAATTTGCTTCATCTCTCCATTTCAAAACTGAGATATTCAAGCAAGAGGACTTGGGTTCAAATCCTGACTCTGAGACTCCTAACGTATGTGATCTTGACCTAATTTATCTCCACTCCTTGAGTTTCAGTTTCTTCATCTTTACATAAAGATATTAAAAAGAAGTGGGATGATCGTTTACAGGTTTATAACTGGAAGGAACATTGGAGGTCATTTACTCGGACTTCCTCAATTTACAGAAAAAGAAATTGAGGACTATAGAGGTTCAGAGGCACAAAGCTGGAAGGGAACTCAGAGGTCATTGAGTCCCCCAACCCCTTCATCGTACAGATGATTAATTGGAGGCTTAGGGAGTTGGAATGATTCACCCAAGGTCGCATGGGGAAAAAGCAAAACTCTTTATTCTAGATTCAGAATAGATTAGATTAGAATAGAATAGATTGCTTCATTCTAGAATCAGAACTCTTTCCAATTTACCACAATACCAGGCAAATTGGTCATGTTGCTGCTTCTCAAACATCCTGTTCCATCTCCCATTTCTCTGTCTCTGGGGAGGTCATTTTCTATACCTAGAATGCATTCCTCCCTTACCTGTGCCTCTAGCTTTCTTCAGAACTCTCTTCAAATGCTATCTTCTATTCAAAACCCCTATCAATTCCTCTAGCATGTAGTACCTCTTGAATACCCAGATAGATCAATCTGTGGTCTCATTGATTTTGGAGATTAAGATCACAACCCATCCAGGGCCACTCTTATCCACATCTTCCCAAAAGCTCAACAGGGTCCATCCAACATGCTTAGAAGCCTTTCCCACCCTTAAGGACAGCAGTGGAGCACTCTGTCCAGACACCCGTCTTTGTTCTGTCTTGCCATGTGACTCACCCATAATCTCTTTCTGTGATGTTAAGTTTCAGTTAAGTTTTGGTTTAGAGGCAATGGTGTTCCAAGTCTCCCCGTTACACAGCAACACTAATAAAATATGGGCATTCAAAACTTAAATCTTTCCCATTATAGGAATTGGATGTCAGTTAAAGTCCTTTGCAATCACCCAAGGGCAATCCAGTCCATTATCCTCCTTTTCCAGTTCATTTTCTATCTGTATTGTTGGTGACAAATATGTATACGAGTGAACAAGTTTCTATAGGGCCCATTTGGTCCATTCAGATGCATAGCAAAGTCTGGGGCAGAGACTTCAACTTGGACTTTCCTGTGGATGATCAGGCCAAACTCCTTTGAATGATTCTATGTTTATTGCAGCAGACTCATCAATGTGTTGGATTTTAATGCAAGAATTACCTACAACTCTTGCCGCAATTCTCCCTTTACTCCATTCCATCTTCCACTCAGCTACCAAAGTGATTTTCCTGAAGAGAATAAAGTAAAGGAAAGTGAAGGAAAATAAAGGGATACACACACACACATACACACATATATGCATATGTATGTATATATGCATATGCATATATGTATACACAAAACATATATAAATACATATATACATACATGCATATAAAAATCAATGATATATTCACATGTATTTTATTGAAAACGTATAAAATAAAATTTGTATTTATATATAATAATTTTTATATTATATATAATAAATTATGACACATCATAAAATTGATATATAATAAATTATGTACATACACACAAGCCACAGAAACCTGGCATGAAATCTTGAAAATATTTTGTTAAAAAGCTATCTGAGAGTCATAGAGAAACATCTGTCCTTGTTCTAGCTGTAGCATGGAATAAGAAGCATCATTTTCTTAGCACCTCAGAACTTGTCAAAAACATCTAATTGACATCCAAACCCCTACAGAGTCTTCTAGTCCATCTCTATACCCATCATTCATTAAGGCTGTAGGCAGAACAAGTGAGTGGAGAACCACACCAGAACAAATGGTTCATTTCATAAGCAAGACATTTTCTCCCTACTGCCTCCATTTCCTAACATTTTAATCCATGGCCATAATTTAGTTTCTAATTAGCATTTCCCTCACCTGCTCATTTGCTCTTACCTATTACTTTTTTATATTGTCTTCTCTTCCAGCTCATTAACTAAAATGAGAAGCCAAACTACAGCAAAGGCCAACCTACAAGGTCCCAATGGATTTTGTTCTTCCTTGCTATGTTTTTGCATGTGTTATCCATTTTTAGTCTTCATGGCTCTGGGATTCCTCTTTCCACCCCAATGCATTCAAATCTTAGTTATCCAGTACAACCAACAAATAACTTAGTCCAGAAAACTTTCTGGTTAACAGAGCAAAAAAAAATTTTTTTAAACTATAATCAATGTGGCTAACATACAATGAAAAAGCTCTTATTTCTTTGGCATGGGAACTTACAGTACAGGAGATGCTTTGCACCAACACAGATAGGCCACCCACCTGTATCTTAGTAAGTCCTAGGGATTTGACTGAGGCACATACAAGTTAGCTGACTTTCCCAGAGTCACACAACTAGTAAATTTCAGAAGTAGGATTTACTGGTACTCCTGACTCTAAGCCCAACTCTGGATGTGGTAGTCAAGAAGCCCTGATTCAAAACCCACTTCTGACTTTACTCTGCATCAATTCATACAAGTCTTCCCAGGTTTCTCTGAAACCATATCCTTGAATACTTCTTACAGGAAAATAACATTCTCTCATATTTATATATTATAACTTGTTCAACCATTCCCCAATTGTTGGGCTTCCCTCAGACTCCCATTCTTTGCAACCAAAATAATAGCAATAAATTTTCTTTTTTTTCTTTTTTCTTAATCCTTATTAGAGTTTGTTTTTCTTAGGATTAATCTGTCCTTTAACCTACCTTCTATTTAATTGTTCCTTATCCTTCCACCCCTGCTCTACCTATTCTCTGTTGAGTGAAATATACATCTACACCCAATGTGTATATGTGAGTTTGTGTGTGTGTGTGTATGTGTGTTTGCATCCATTCTTCCCTCTTTGGACCAGTTCAGAAGAGAGGGAAGTTCACATATTATTGTTTGTATAGATATCTACTTTTGCACCTTGATTATGTGAGATAATTTTTGCTAATCTCTAGTGTATTCCTCTGGTCCCCTCCTTCCATTCTTCCTTCTTTTTTTTTTGTTCAACCCATAACTCTTTTTTATTTTTTATTTTAAATTTATGTAATAAAATAAGCATTTCCATAATATAGTATAATAAAACAAGATGATTGTACATGAAACTGCAAATCCATTGTGTACAACCTGCTATTCATATTAAATATATAATAATGCTATCATGTACATGTCTTTTTTCCCTTTTTTTCTTCTCTCTCCCTTTTGCCCCATTATATGTATATGTATATAAAATCATTCTGTACATTCTTTTATTTATCAGAGCTTTCCCTGGATACAGATAACATTTTCCTTCATAGGTCATTTGTAGTTCATTTAGATATTCATAATGGTCAAAATCACTTAAATGCTCAAAGTTGTTCTTAAAACAATATTGCTATTAATGTATACAATGTTCTCTTGGTTCTGCTCATTTCACTCTTCATTTTTTTGTGCAAATCTATCCATGTTTTTCTAAGATCATTGAGCTCATCATTTCTTTTTATAAAAATTTGTCTAGTGTTTTATTTTTCCCGGTTACATGTAAAAAAAATTAACATTTGTTTTTTAAAATTTTCAGTTCCAAATTCTCTCCCTTCCTCCCTCCCCAACCGTCACCCATTGAGAAGGCAAGTAATTCAATATAGGCTTTGCTTATGTAGTCACGCAAAACATATCCATAATAGTCATGTTGTGAAAGAAAACACAGACAAAAAAAAAAAAACGTCAAGAAAAATAAAGTCTCTAGGGATGGATAGTATTTTCTGATCATAAGTCCTTCAGAGTTGTCTTGGATTGTTGTATTGCTGAGAATAAGTAAGTCATTCACAGGTGATCATCTTACAATATTGCTGTTTCTTTGCACACAGTACATTTCCCTTTGCATTAGTTCATGCAAGTCTTTCCATGTTTTTTCTGAGAGCATCCTGCTCATCATTTCTTATAGCACAATAGTATTCCATCATAATCACACAGTTTAATAATGCTTTGGGCATGATTACAGATTGTTTTCCAAAATAGTTGAATCTGTTCACAATTCCACTAACAATGACTTAGTGTCCCAATTTTTCCACATCCCCTCCAACATTTGCCACTTTCCTCTTCAATCACTTTAGCCAATATAATCAATGTAAAATGATATCTCAAGGTTGTTTTAATTTGCATTTCTTTAATCAGTAATGGTTTAGAGAATTTTTTCATGCTTTTTTCATAAATTATTTTGATTTTTTTTATCTAAAACTTGCCTGTTCATATCCTTTGCCCATTTATCAATTGGGGAATGATTCACATTCTTATAGATTTTACCAAGTTATGTATATATTTGAAATATAAGACCCTTATATGAGAAACTGTCTAAAAATTTTCCCCCAATTTTCTGCTTTCCTTCTGATCTTGGCTACATTTGTTTTATTTGTACAAAATCTTTTTAATTTAATGTAATCGAAATTATCCATTTTACATCTCACTCTGCTCATTATCTCTTGTTATTCATAAATTGTTCACCTATCACAAGTCTGATAAGTTATATGTTTCATGTTCTTCAAATTATCTTGTAACATCTCTTTTTATATCTCAATCATATATCCATTTTGACCTTATCTTGGTAAATGATGTAAGATATTGGTCTATGCCCAATTTCTAACAGAGTTCCTTGTAGCTTTCCCAATTTTTTTTAATCAAACAATGAATTTTTATTCCCAGAACTTGGGTTTTAATACTTGTCAAATACAAGATTGCTATATTTATTTGCTTCTATAAATTGTATGTCTACTCTGTTCCATTGATCTACGTTTTTATTTCTTAGACCACACCAGATAGTTTTGATAATTATTGCCTTATAATATAGTTTAAGATCTGGTACAGTTAAACCTATTTCCTTTACACTTTCTTTCATTAGTTCCTTTGATAGTCTTGACTTTCTGCTTTTCCAAATGAATTTTGTTATTATTTTGTCTAATTCAGTAAAATACATTTTTGGTGATTTAATTGGGATGACATTGAATATATAAATTAGTTTAGGTTCTTTCTTTAAGATCATCAAAACCTAACAGAAGCATCCCCAGGCCTTCTGTTTAATTAGATTAACTTTATTATCCCTGATGATATACGGTTCAGAGGGACCACATGTATTATCTTCTCATATTTGAATGTAAGCAGTTTGTTTAGTCACTTATAATTTGTATGCATTTATGTTTTTATCTTTCTCTTAACTCCTGTGTTTGAACATCAAAGTTTTTATGTAACTCTGGTCTTTTCGTTAGGAGTGCTTGGATATCCCTTATTTCATTAAGTCTGCTTTTCCCCCTCTGTATGATTATGCTCAGTTTTGCCATTTTCATTCTTGGCTATAAGCCTGGATACTCTGACTTCTTGAATATCATATTCCAAGCTCTCCACTCCTTTACAGTGGTGGCTGTACAAATTGTTTGATCCTGACTGTGGCTCCTCAATACTTAAAGTCTTTCTTGTTGTCAGTTTGTAATATTTTTTCCTTTGACCTAGAGGCTCTGGTTTTTGACTATAATTCTCCTAGGAGTTTTCATTTGGAGGTTTCTTGCAGGAAGGGACCAATGAATCCTTTCTATTTCTACTCTGCCCTCTGGTTCTAAAAGATTTAGGAGGTTTTCTTTTGAGATATCTTGAAATATAATGTCTAGACTCTTCTTTTGGTCATGGCATTCAGGTAATCTAATGATTCTTAAATTTTCTCTCCTCGATCTGTTTTCCTCATCAGTTGTTTTTACTGTAAGATACCTTATATCTTCTTCCATTTTTTTCTCTTTTTATTTTTTTTTTGACACTCCTTGTTGCCTTATGAAGTCATTGACTTCTATTTGGTTCATTCTCTTTTTCAGGGAGTTTGTTGCTTGGGCAAGGTTTTGTACCTCTTCTACCAATGTGTTCATTCCCTTTTCAATGCTTTTTTCATGGCCCTTCTTTCTCCTCTATTTTTAAATTTTTCTTTTCTCATTTTATTTTTTAACTTTTGCTTTGTCTATTCCAGAAATCCTAGTTGAAATTAGAGCCAAGCTGTTTTTTTCTTTGAGGTTTTGTTTTAAATGTTTTAGAGCTATTATCTTTTTCTGAATTTGTTTCTGAAGCATCCCTCTCACTATAATAGTTTTCTATGATAACATATTTTTTGCTCATTCTTTCAGCCTACTTTTAGACTTTCGGCTTGATGCTAGGGAGGGCCAGGCTTTACACAATTTTCAAGGAAGTTCTGGGCTCATCCTTTTTCTTTCTTGGGGGTATTGAGTGTTATATTATTCTAGGATACCAGGAATATCTCAAGGGATCTGAAAGCTTTCTGTACTCTCAAAGTGATATAGTATAGAGTCTGATCCCTACCTTCACTCCTTGTCTGAGCTCTGCTAGTTCTTTGACTGGGTTTGGACCTTATCAACAGTAATATATTACTTGAAAAAAAAATTCATATCCCCAGCACCAAGCACAAAGCCTGGCATAATGTTAGCAATTAGTAGATGCTTATTGATGGATTGATAATGTATATGATAATAACTGGCATTTATAGAGAGCTTTAAGATTTCCAAAGTGTTCTAGACACATCCTTTCATTTGAGCCTCAGAACTGAGGGAAGTATGAAAAATGTCATTACCCCCATTTTACAAACAAGTAATCTGCGTCTCAAAGAGTATCATAGGATCATTGATTTGGAGCAGGAAAGAATTCTATAGGTTAAATAATTCAAGGCCGTCCATTTTAAAGCTAAGTGATAAAGTGAATAGGGTGTTAGACTTGGAATCAGAAAGTCTTGAGTTCTGGTCCTGTCTGAGATATTTACCAGCTGATGACCCTGGGCAGGTAACTTAACTTTTTTCAAGCTCAATTTTCTCATCTACCAGATAAGTATAAATAATAGTCATTCTCTAGCAAGGACTTTTGTGAGGATCAAATGAGATATCCTATGAAAACTCTTGTCAGATCTTCAAGAGCTATATAAATGCTATCACCATCATCATCATCATCATCATCAGACCCAGAGAAATAATGTAACTTACACAAGGTTATACAAGGTCACACAGATACTAAGTGGCACGAACAGAATTCAAAAGCAGATCATCCTAAATTCCAATCTAGAACTCTCATTTATTTATCATTTTCTTGATAATTCAGGGTCAATGACAATAACAGCATTTACACATCACTTTAACATTTGCAAAATGCTTTACAAACATCATCTTCTTTAATCTTCACAACAACCTTAAGAGGTAGAGACTATTATTATCCCTATTTTGAAGATAAGGCAACAGGCAGACAAGTGAAGTGTCTTACCTAGTATCATATAGCTAGTAGGCAGCTAAGAGAATATTTGAACTTGGGTTTTCCTTATTTTAAATCTCAAATATAAGTCCTAACCACTGAGCAACATAACTGACAAGAGCAGGGATTTTTCTATATTGTACTATGATAAAATGTTGTATGTCCATATATCTTGTATGCCTCTAATAAAATAGTGTCCTCATAAAATCTTAGATTTAGAGCTGGAAGACACCTCAGGGAATATTTAGTTCAATACCCTTATTTTACCAAGGAGGAAACTGAGACCCAAAGGATCCTGTGACTTGCTCAAGATCACATAAATAGTCAATGTTAGAGCCAGGATTTAAATCCAGGCCATCTGGCTGCAAATCCTGTGTTCTTCCCTCTACATCAAAATGGCTCCAAACTCAGAACTCTTTCCAATGTACCACACTATCTCTGGTCTTACTGAGCTAGTCAAGCTGTTTCCTTCTTTGTGGAATAGTCCCAGAAAATAATGTTTTAGACCTTGAGAGTCAATTTTTTTTGTTTATTTTATAATTTGCTGGGAAAAAAAAAGAGGACCATAGATTTAGAGCTGGGAATGATCTTTAGAGTCAACAATTCAAAGTTCCACATGTATTAAAAACAAGAGCTTGGATTCAAATCCAGGACATAGGATCAGAGACCTTGAACTTGAAGGAATCTTGGAGTTTATCCATTTCAAACCCTTAATTTTATAGATAAGGAAACTGAAGTGCATGGAAGCTAAGTGATTTAACAAGAGTCTGAATTTCAGGTAGTATTTGAACCCAAGATTTTTCTGCTTCAAGATCCACTACCTCAGGTTTCCTTGTATAGTATCATCTTTTTTCTCATAATCAGATTATTAAGGATTACTTTCCTTGCCAGAAAGTTCTGCTCTTCGTGAACTCCTGTGCTCATTGTCTAATTAGCCACTTTTCTTACGCTATCAGTTGAGAAATCAATTCCAGATGCATCCAGAAAATTGTAGCCAAAACCTCTTGAAACATGCTTTTTTTTCCTCTAACTTCTACTGATTGACCAGAGCCACTGAAAGCCTGGAAGTTCTGATCAGTGTTTAGCAACATTTGCCAAATCAGAGAGAGTATGGAGATCTAATTAACCTCATTGATTGCATTTCAGGAGAAGTGAGTTATTGACATGGATGTGCATTAAACTTATTAGGCTGAAACAAAAGGCCAGTAACATAATTTGGAAAGAAATTCTATCTGAAAAACACCCCATGGGGCAGAAGAAGTTTATTCCACACAATCAGAATCCCAGAGAATGGCTGAAGAACAGGAAAGTTTTAGGGGTCAAATGGTCTTTGACTGATTCCGGTGCAATTAACCTTAGCTCATCATCAATCCTTAGGATAAGCCCTATGTCTTCACAGTGAGTACTGGTGGAATTATTATGAAGAAAGAAAGGAAGGAAGGAAGGAAGGAAGGAAGAGAGAGAGAAAGGAAGAAAGAAAGGAAAAAGAAAGAAAGAAAGAAAAAAGAAAGAAAGAAAGAAAGAAAGAAAGAAAGAAAGAAAGAAAGAAAGAAAGAAAGAAAAAAGAAAGAAGGAAGGAAGAAAACTTAGAACATATGGGTTTTTTTATAGGTGACACAGTGACATTTAAATTTCTTGAAAACAGTCACCTGCTGATTTGGTTAAATCAAAGTCTTAGATTATTCTAGAACAGAAGTACTCAAATGTGGTCTGGGGAACCCTGGAGATTCCAGAGACCATTTCATGGGGTGCATGAAGTAAAAACTAATTTCATAATAATAAAAGCTATATTAATGTCTAATATGATAAATATCAATAGATATAAACATGGAGGGGAGTTTCAATAATTTATAATAATATAAAGAGGTCCTGAGACTAAAAAGTTAAGAAATGTTGACCTAGAATGTTATATTTATTTCGTGAAGTACATAAAACAAGCTGATGAGCCTATTTTTATGTTTCCTTACTTACTAAAATGACATATGTCACCAAGTGAGCCACCTTGGGCCTAGAGAAGAAACTATGCTTCCCTTTTTTCTTTGCAGAAGTGGGAGAAGACAGTCAAATATCATATACTGTCATACATGGTCAGACAGTATGTCACTTGACAAGCATTTATAAAGACCTTACTATATGACAGGCACTTTGTTAAGCATTAAGGATAAAAAAGAAGGCAAAAAATAGTCCCTGCCCTCAAGGAGCTCACATTCTTACGATGTACTGTTTAGTTTTCCTGGATTTTTTTCCAATCCCTTACTTTTAAAATCTATTTCCTGAGGGAATTCTCACTGGATAAGGAAGTGGTAGAGAGAAATATTCCGGAATGAATATTTTTCAAACAAAAAGCATCAACAAAAATACAAAAATCTTATTAAGGAAATGTAGGAGAAGGTGAGAGTAGCAGGGAACTGTAGAAAGTGACCCCATTTGGGAGTCAGGAAGACCTAGGATCAATACCTGCCTTTGACACATACTGCTTTTGTTATCCTGGTGAAAGTCCTTAATCTTTCTGTGCCCAGACAACTCTTTAAGAGTAGGAATTGGAGGATGGGCGCCAATTTACATTGGTAGAGAGTGATCTATATAAATGATTTTATAGTCTAAATTCCACCAAATAATGATGATTAACTTTACAAGAGTGAGGGATTGAACAGATAGACATTTGCGCTCAACCTTACTAGGCATGAAATGTTAAAAAGCCACAGAGAAAGGTCTCCATCATGTTGGGTAGATCCACTATAGATAATTTATGGAAGAACATGGTCAAGAACCATATGGGGTGAGGGGTGTGGGTGAGTTGAGATCTGTAACTTCAGAGAGAATAGCCGCTTCAATGAAAACATAGATATGTTGAAGTTACAATATATATTATGACCTAAAGGAAATTAGAAATGGAGAGGCAGGTCAACAATTTAGAAATTGGAATGACATCCCAACCTTTGGGAATGTCAAAAGAGGAGCTCAGGCTGGGGTGGAAACCAGAGAAAGAAGAGAAATCAAAATTGTTTTGTTGGGGTTTGGGGTAGAAAGTACTAATAGGCAGTAGTTGTAGAAGGAAAGGGTCGTACAATCAATACATCAATTTTACAAGTATTGCTTATGTTCTATGTTCCAGGTACTATGCTGAGTAAGGGATGTACCAAGAAAAAAAAATCAGTCCTGGACCTCAAGGAGATTAGATACCAATGGGAGAGAAAACATGTAAATAAATGGGTATATAAAAGATACAACATGCAAAGTATATGGAAAATGCAAAGAGAAAGGGGACTTCAATCAACTTCTTTTCCAAACCAGGGACAAGTCAAAGTTTGAAAGTCTTTAATTTCTCTTACTATTCTAGCTTTGCCCCTCATGCAGCTTCTCATGTATTTATCTTGTGGGTATTTGTTTACAATTTCCCCCATTATATTGTAAACTCCTTGCTGGCAGGGAGAGTCATTTATCTTTCTTGTATTCCCCAATGCTTAGCACATTGTCTAGCAGTCAGAAGGTACATAGTCAATATTTATTGGCTAACTGACTTGTCCATCTCTGTTCCAGCCCCTGAATTTCCTCTAGTTGGTGTCCTAGGTAAAGTCTAGAGGGTTTCTGAGATCCTTTCCCTCTCAGAGACTTTGGGATTCTGTAATCCTTTACAAAATGGAGATGAGTATAGAATTGAATGAGTATAAGCACCTGAATCCTGTATCCATTTCTGCTACTTTGTCCTTGAATGAAGCCCACATTGAGCTTAATTACCATCCAAGTGATTCATTGGGTTCCATTGTTGGTAAAGTCAAGAGCAGTGTTTACATTTATATCTATGAAAAACACATACATGGCACAAGTCTCCAGCAGAAATTCAGTGTCCAGTCCTTAGAAAAGATTTCTTTTCTTTGTATCCCAAGCTCTTTGTACATTTTTTGACATATAGGCACTTAACAACTAGGGAAGAATGGAAGGAATGAGAATTTATTAGGCACCTACTTTCCACCAGGTACTGTGCTAAGTGCTTTATAAATGTTACCTCATTTGAATAAATGATAGTTTATTATTAATGCAGTAAAGACTGAATGAATGGAAGGATAATATGCTAGAGCAGATGGTCCCTGAGGGCAAGGACAATGTCTTACTCATCTTTGTGTTTCTCTCTGTACCCAGCTCTCAGTCAAGCACATCACAGACGCTCAAGACATATTTGCTGAGTTGAAGGATTGTCCCCTGAAATTACCCCCATCATTATTTCTGTGGCCACAGCTCTCCTGGGAACTTGGGAAATGCCATTTCAGCTCCCAAGGGGGCAGTTCTGCCAACTGTGAAATGCTGTAGGAGAGCCAATAAGCAAAATTCTAAAATCACATGCCTTGTTACTTATTCTACACTTTTTTTTTAAAAAAGCCATCTTTTTTTCTGTCTGTGCGCATGATTTCACATCTTGAAATGTATTTCTTTGGAGTATCACAGGATTCAGAACTAGGAAGGGACTTTTGAGGTCATCTTTCAAAGCCCCTTATTGAAAGGATAAAGAAAAAGAACCTCAGAGAGGTTAGATGACAATAAAATTATCAGTAACAATTATAATAATATGACATTATATAATTATATAATAATTATAAACTAACATGTTTTATTATAATACAGTATTTATCATATGGTTATATATAATTTAATTATTGATATTAATGACAATATTATTAATAATGAACTTGGAAGTTTGCAAAATACTTCATATGTATCTGATCATCACAACATCCCCATCTTATGGATGAAGAAACTAAGGCTGAGAGGTTAAATGGGTTGCCTTGGGTCAAACAGCTAGTAAGTGTCTGAGGAAGAATTTGAATTCAGATCTTCTTAACCCCCAAGTCCAACACAAATTCCACCGCACCATCCAGTTACCAATAATAACAATGTATAAGGTGAAATACTACTACTGTTAATAATTTGCATTTACATAGCACTTTGAAATTTGCATTATATATATGTGTGTGTGTGTGTGTGTGTAGCCCCCCCACACACATGATTTAATCCCCACAATAACCCTATGACTTAGTTAATACAGATAAAATTATTATATAATTTTAGCTATGATATCTCTCCCTTCCTTTCCCAGAGAATCATTCATAAGATCATAGATTTGGGGCAGGAAGAGACCTTAGAGTCCATCTAGTTCAAACTTTTTTTTTTGGCTAGGCAATGGGGTTAAGTAATTTGCCCAGGGTCACACAGCTAGGAAGTGTTATGTGTCTGAGGCCGAATTTGAACTCAGGTCCTCCTGACTCCAGGGCCAGTGCTTTATCCACTGCTGCACCTAGCTGCCTCCCTTCTTTTTTATAGATGAGAAAACTGAGGCTCAGAGAGGGTAAGTAAGTTGCTAGGATGACCCAGCAAATGAACACCAGAGGCAGGTTGTGTGCTTGAGTTTTCCAATTCCAAGTCCAGAATTCTATCTGCTTTTCCTAGGCACCTTTGACATTTCTTGTTTCATTCCCTGCAATAGAGAATTTTAAAAGCGTGTGATGGAGAAGCAATTTAGCAAAACTACCCAAGTCTGATTGTATATGTAATGTTCTACACACATAGACTCTGAGCTCTGAAATTTTCTTTTCTTTTTCTTTTTAAACACAACTTGTCAATCCTTCCAGAAAGGAAAAAGTTGTAAAGCACATTTTTGACCATATCATCCCCCTGCTCAATTAACTCCAGTGGCTTCCTATTTCCTCTAAGATCAAATATAAAATGCTCTGTTTGGCATTCAAAGACCTTCATAACCTAGCCTCCTTCCTACCTTTCCAGTCTTTTTACACTTTACTCCCTACCATGGACTCTTCAACCCAGTGACACTGACCTCTTGGTTGTTCCACGAACAAGATAATCCATCTGTCAGTGCCAGACTTTTTATCCAGTTGTCCCTCATGCCTGGAATGTTCTCCCTCTTCGGCTCTGCCTACTGACCTCCCTGGCTTCCTTTAATCCCAACTAAAAACCCATCTTCTCCAGGAAGACTTTTCCAGTCCTTCTTAATCAAATGTCTTCTCTATGTTAATTATTTCATACTTATCCTGTATATAACTTGTTTTGTATATGATACATAGATACATATATGTGTTGTAGGTATGTGTATGTGTATAGATATATATTTGCATGTTGTCTCCTCTGTTAGATTATTGAGGGCAGGGGCAATCTTTTGCCTCTTTTTGTATCTCCAGCACTTAGCTTAGTGCCTGACACATAGTGGGCACTTAATAAATGTTTATTGATTTATTAAATAAACAAATGATTAATAATAAGCATATATAGATATATTTTATGGATATATGCATGTATACATATATATATATATGTATGGCTTACATGCATACACATATATACCATGTATCTTTTAAGTCTTACTATATCTATAGGGTTCATTTCCTAAAAGGAAATTTGCTCAGTACTTTTCTCTGAGTGTTCAGAAAGGGTTAAGACCACTCTGCTAATAATCAGTGTGTTTCCTTTTAAATGGTAGGTGATCAATAAAACCTCCTTCTCAGACCCAAAGATAATATCAAATGGAAGGAAGACTGTGACTGGAAGAGAGAAAGGAAAATGAATGGCTTTCTCTTCTGGTTACTTTACCTAGAGCAGAAGTGGCATGAAATTCCTCTTATCAAATGATCAAACTCTCCAAATCTTCCTGGATTTGCAAAAATGTATTTTCTATTCTGTGTGTGTGTGTGTGTGTGTGTGTGTGTGTGTTTGTGTTTGAGAGGGAACAACAATGATAAAACCCCTCTAAATGTACTTTGGATACTTTCTTATTTTTCCACAGTGCACTCTCTCAATTCAGACCTCTTTCTCCTCCTGACTCTCCTTAAATACAGGTCAGGAGGAAGAACCCAGATCCTTCTGGCCCCAAGTCGACATCATTCTGTTGACAGCTCAGAGCTTATGGAGTTTGTGACTTTGGCTGGCTCTTTCCCAGATGTAGCTTCCAAATGTGATGGATGGAGCACTCAACGCCTGAAACACCCTGCTCGTCCTGGGTGGTCAGGGCTAGTCTTGCTAGCAATTTGTCTCATTTTCTTTATCTGTGACCTTGAAGGCTCTTTCTATCCATGCAATTTGCATGTGGGGTCTCCTTGTCTCCAAAGGGACTTAAGAACAAAATTGGGAAAAGAATAGAGGGCTCAATAGTCATTAAGTGGTGATGGTGTGTGTGTGTGTGTGTGTGTGTGTGTGTGTGATTCAATCCAGATTTGTAACTAGAAATGTTATCACTTAGTGAAAAATCAATTTTGGGGGTGGGGAATGACAAATGATAAGCAGCCCTTGGGCGTAGCAAGGGTTAGGGTGGGCCCTGAAAGAGGAGTTCTGAAAGAACAGCATCCTGAAAGGGGGTAATGGAGCCAGAGACAGGCTGGCAGAAGGACCAAAAAACTCATTGTGAAAAGGAGGCCTGTCCCCGGGGATGAAATAAATTATCCAGCCCTCACTCTTGGTTTTAGAACCCAGGGACAATGCCCTGTTTGCCCTGTCCTAGTTACTCTCTGATATTAATCTCAATCAACCGTAAACAAGGTTGTTTCTCACTGTATCAGTAGGTTTCTCTTTCTTTTCTTCTGAATCCCATTCCCCTCTATAAACACACACCCACAAACACCCACACCCACACACACACCCACACACACACACACACACACACACACACACACACACACACATCATTCTCTTTTCCTAGTAGCCAAGTAGAGACTGGATTGGCAAATATATCCTTAGCAAGGGTTTCTATTTGCATCTATGGTCTCTTCCCACTGAAGTATTGTATATCACTCAAGGAAAAAAATGCTGATAATCTAATATCTATCTCTATTACTTGGGAAGATTTCAAGTGTCTTTAGGTTGCATTTACATAGGATCTGGAATTGCTAAAAAAAGCAAGCAAACAAACAAAAAACAGAAGCAAAAAACATTGCACCAAGTTTTCTTCTGCGTTCCTCTAGGCGTGAGTTATGTCCATTTCATTCTCTGGATGAGGATCAGAATAATAGGGATTTCAAAGCACCAAAGGATATGACGAGAAACTTTCCACCAAATAGGAATGGTCACACCATCTTCCCGTTTCCCCAGCTTCATAACCTAGCTGTTATCTGTAACTCCTCATTCCCTTTCACTGCCCCACCCCATAACCAATCTCTTTCCAAAGCCTATTGATTTCACATTTATAACATTCCTTGAATACATCCCCTTCTTTCCTCCTGTCTTTTACCTCTTTTTGTATCCTCAGTGCTTAATTTAGTGCCTGACACATAATGGGCACTTACTAAATGTTTATTGCCAGTCTTCTTACACTTTACTCCCCACACATTCTCTTCAATACAATGACATTGGCCTCCCGACTGTTCCACGAACATGATGTTCTGGGCATTTTCTCTGACTGTTCTCCATGCCTGGAATGCTCTCCCTCTTCACCTCTGCCTGATGACTTTCCTGGCCTCCAAGTTCCAACTAAAATCCCACTTTCTTTCTTTTTTGCTTAGGCAGTTGGGGTTAAGTGACTTGCCCAGGGTCACACAACTAGTAAGTCTGAAGTATTTGGTCTGAGGCCGAATTCAGGTCCTCCTGACTTCAGGGCCAGTACTCTATCCACTGCGCCACCTAGCTGCCCCTAAAATCCCACTTTCTAAAGGAAGCCTTTCCCAATCCCCCTTAATTCTAGTGACTTCTCTCTTATTTTTCCAATATATTTGGAATACATAGCCATTTGCATGTTGTCTCTCCCATTATATTCTGAGCTCCCCCAGGAAGCAGAGACTGTCTTTTGCCTTTCTTTTTATCCCTAGTTCTATTTCTTTTTGTTAATATCAAAAGAGATAATATTTGCAAAGTACTTAACACAGTGCTTGTCACATAGTAAGCACTACATAAATGCTAGTTATTGTTATCATCATCATCATCACCATCAGCATCAGCATCAGCATCATCATTATCATTACTGTGCTTAGCACAGTGCCTTGGGCACTTAATGAATGTTTATTGACTTAATGACTGACTGATCTCTGTGTTTCTGGGGCACTTCCATGATAGTCTCTGTCTATCTGGAAAGCAGCATAGAACAATGGAAAGTGCTAGATTTGTTTCTAGAGGAGTTAGGTTCAAATACCGTCTATGTCACTTTCTATCTGTATTACCATAGACATATTTTTTATCCTTTCTTGGTTTCAGTTTTTTCATCTGTAAAATGGACAGAATAGTCCAAGAACAATGGTTTCTAAGGTTCTCTCTACGTCTAAATCTAAGATCTTACAATCTGAAAACTCATCTCGGTTTTTCTGTTGTGCACTGACTATTTTAAGTTATAAATTCCTGGCATGTAGGTGGTAATTTTGTAGGGTACCAGTTCAGCAGTCCAAAATTCTGTTGCCTACCTAAGGTGCTTCATAGTTTCTACTGCAGAGAAGGGAGAGGATGAGTTCAAGAGTGGTAAGACTGAACCACAATTCAGAACAAAGTCCCAGTTCTGGGGACGTTTCATTAACTTGGGCATCCTACAAGAGCTTCTTCTATAAATCATAGGAAATAAGACAGTACAATTTTTTTTAAAAATGTCATTTATCTCATCAATATTCAATGAAAAGCACCTAGTGAAAAAAATAACAAGAATCACTTAATTCATATGTAATTTTCAGATTTCAAAGTTATACATATATATGTACATATGTACATGCATATCCACATATAACAGAAAGCTAAAAATTACATATGAATAAGTGATCCTTATATGTATACATATATACATAAACATGCATGTATGTATGTATAATCTCAACTGAGCCTTATAATAACCAAGTGAGAGATACAATTATTGTTCCCATTTTATAGATAAGTAAAGAAAGGCTCAGTGCAGTTTTATGATTTGCCTGAGGTCACAGAGCCAGTAGGTAGAATCTGAGCCCACTTCTTCCTCATTCCAAATCTAATAGCTTATGCTGTAATCTATTCTGCTTTTTCAGACATATACTCACACACTCTACTAAACAAATTTCAGTGGCTCCCTATCACCTCCAGGATCAAAAACAAAATTCTCTTTTTGGCAGAGGGTCTTCTGTCCAGGACTCTGATTTTAAATATATATATATATATATATGTGTGTGTGTGTGTGTGTGTGTCTGTGTGTCTGTGTGTCTGTGGGTGTATGTATATATGAGTATATGTATGTATGTATATATGTATATATTTATGTATATGCATATGTATATGTATGCACATAGACTCCCACCTTCTACCTCTGCAATTATATTTTGTTTTTATTTTACAAAATTAAAAACAAGGATTATTTTATTTTTCAAAAAAAATTATTTAAAACTATTTTTAATACAATGTTTCTAGAGAGGAAAAAAAATATAAAGTACAAGTGTGACCGTGCCACCCCCTTGCTCAATAAATTCTGGCAGCTCCCAGGATCAACTACAAAATCCTCTGTTTGGCATTCAAAGTCCTTTACAACTTAGTCCCCTCTGACCTTTCCAGTCTTCTTACACCTTAATTCCTGCCTCATACTCTTCAATCCAGTGACATTGACCTCCTAGCTGTTCCACAAACAAGACATATCATTTCTCAGTTCTGAGCATTTTTTCTGACTTTCTGCCATGTCTGGAATGTTCTCCCTCCTCATCTCTACCTCTTGACTTCTTTTGTGACTCAGCTAAAATCTTACTTTCTACAGGAAGCTTTTCCAAATCCCTCTTATTTCTGATGTCTTCTTTCTATTATTTAAGACAATTTAATTAATTATTTCCTATTTATCCAGGTAGGTGAAACAGTGGAGAGAGTGCCAGGCTTAAAGTTGGAAAGTCTCAAATTCAAATCTGGCCTCAGGCACTATCTAGCTGTGTGACTCTGGGCAAGTGACTTAAACCTGTTTGCCTCAGTTTCCTCATCTGTAAATGAGCTGGAGAAGGAAATGGTGAATCACTCCAGTATCTTTGCCAAGAAAACCCCCAATGGGGTCACAGAGAGTCAGACATGATTGAAAAACAGCTGAACAACAACATTTATTGTGTATATAGCTTGTTTGTTGATATTTGCTTGTTGTCCCTCTCATTGGACTGTGAGCACTTCCAAGGCAGAGACAGTCTTTTGCCTTTCTTTGTATCCCCAACACTTAACACATAGTAGGTGCTAAATAAATGCTTATTGACAGGCTTAATGGTCATTTTATAGGGGAGGAAACAGACTGTTCTGATAGTGTGATACAAGCTAAAACAGGGCTTTGCAAATGCTATTACATATGAGACCTACAACAACTGGGTTAGGTAGAGCCAGCAGGAAATATTCACTATGATTTAGTGGAAGAGGAAACCAAAACTCAGAGGGCTGAGACAACTTGCCCATAGTCACACAGTAGGCAGATTGTGAACCTAGATAAATTGCTTTCCTAACCGGAACTCAGGATTTTTAACTTCAATCTAGGATCATACCCTTACAAGGTTTCAGCTATGCCATCATCTATTTGTCATCCAGTTCAATTGAACGGATACTTATTAAGCAGATACTGTGTCCTGGGCACTATATGTTCTAAGTTAGGCCATGGGAACACAAAGAAAAATGTGAAAAAATAGCTCCTGCCCTCAAAGAGCTTACATTTATGAGGAGAATGTCTTAATTATAGGCAAAGTGATGTAATCTACAGAGCGCTGAGTGGGCAGCACTCTGGGTCTGAACCTGCCTTGGATTCTAACAGGCAGTATGATCATGGGAGAGTATTAACAAGACCAGAGAGTGAACTTTCCTGGATCAAACAATGGAAATAGTCAGAAAAGTATTCCTCAAGAGCCCAAGTCAGAGACAGAGGTGTATGCTATGTTACCCAAGAGCAGAGTTCATGAACAATGCCATTACTTAACTCTTTCACCTTAGTCAGAGGACAAGAGAGTTCCTCGGAAGCATGACGTTGGAATGAAACCATATAGATAGAGAATAAATTCTCTTGGGTAGCACCAGCCATCATATCAAGTCTGCCTTTGACAATGAGGGATGATATGCAAAACTGATGAAAATCTTAGGAGGTATTTAAAAAAAAACTATTAACATCTTTTATTTTTTACATGATTTACATTTCCTGATATATCCTGATACCTTTCTTCAAAAGTAATCCCAAGCTAAAAGGTTTAGAGATCTCCACTGGGAACAAAAGGAGAGTTCCTGAGCAGCTGTACTTCTTAAAGGAGAGAGGAGAGGATTGTCCATGTGGCTCCTCCAACCAAAGGATAAGTATAAAACTTATGGTGCAATGGGGCTGCTAGGTTGCACAGTGGATAGAGCACCAGACCTGGAGTCAGGAAGACGGATTCATCTTTGTAAGTTCAAATCTGACCTCACACACTTACTAACTGTGTGACTCTGGGCAAGTGACTTATCCTTGTTTTCCTCAGTTTTCTCATCTGTAAAATGAGCAAACCACTCCAGTATTTTTGCCAAGAAAACTCAAATGGGGTCACGAAGAGTCAAACACAACTGAAATGACTGAACAACAATAGCACAATATGAGGTTGCAAAATATCCATACTTTACTGCCCTAATTACTTCAAGTTACTTAAACTGTACACATTTGATAGGAAGACGGTTGCCTGCCCAAGTAGCCACAAAGCATTATTGCTTTTCTGAAAGAGTTCAAATGACATGATGCCCTTACAAATGTGGGAGGGTCTAGGTAAGACACAGTGGGAGAAAGGGATTTCAACAGAATGTCAGGGTGATGTTGCATTGGCCGCAGTAAGTGTAGACCTCTTCCGTGTGTGTGTGTGTGTGTGTGTGTATACGTGTGTCTGTGATATTTGTGTATATATGTGATACATATATATGTTATCTATCTATCTATCTATCTTTTTATCTATCTATCTCTTTTGGGGTAGCTCTCTGCATCTAACTTAGTCCTTCTGAGCCTGGACCTTGGGAAACCCTTGGTCAAAGGTTAAACAGATAAAGGATTTAGGTTATAAGATCTGGAACAAAGATGTAATAATCTATTGGAACACCTTATAAATTTCAACAAAAATCATTAACAATGAAAAAAATACTTCATGCCTATCATTCAGAAACTAAAATAGTGTATCCAGTGTTCTGAGTGAAAGAACAACATCTACAGACCTTAAATCAATCTTTTTTCTCCAAATTTGATTTAACTTTCTAGTGCCATATGCCAGACAGCAATGCTTCAGTAATTCTTTCTGATGGGCAATTAAATTGACATACTTAATCCTGGCATATGAATTCTCAACATGGAGCCATCATTTCAACCCCTATGGGGTACAGCTAGTGAGAGAAGAGGAGGTAGGGAATGGTATCTATAGTAAGCCTGAGGTGGTTAACATCACAATCTAACTTTCTTTAAGCAGGAGAGGTGAAATGTTGAACCTTCAAATGTCCTATGACTTTCTATAAACACACATGCACATATGTACACATAGATACATGTGTATATGTATGTGTACATTTCTTCATATACCTCTCCCCCATTGCCCTACCAGAGATTTGTCCATTATAACAAAGAATTTTTAAAAAAGGAAAACAAAAACCAGTTCACTAAGACTGGCTACTATATCGAGTTCAGTATTGTATGTGGTGTTCTACATTCATAGTCCCCCATTTCTCCAGACAAGAAAAGGAGGTACATTCTCATATCTTTAATTTGGTAAGAAGATTAGTCATGATATAATTTCAGAGCTTTCATCTTCAATTATTTTGTTGTTCTTAATATTGAAATTTTCTAGTCATCATGTATATTTTCCCCTAGGTTTGCTTATCATTTTGCATCAGTTCATCTTCCCATGATTCTCTATATTTATTCTAGTCATTGTTTATTTTTTACATATAGCAGTGTTTCATTACATTCATAATTTCATGAAATCATTCCCCAATCAGTCACTATCTGCTTTGATTGCAGTTCATTGCTATTGCAAAAAGTGCTTCTACAAATATTTTAATGTATATACAATCTTTCTTTTTGTCAATTAGCTCCCTGGAATACATGACTCCCAGAAGAATCTCAGAGTCTAATTGTATGTATCAAAATCATAATTTTATATTATTTTCCAGAATCATTGGTTAATGTTCCACCAAAAATTTACTAGCTATCCCTGTCTTTCCACAACCCTTCGACATTGACTCTTCTCACTTTTTGACTTTTTGTGGGGTATTTGGTGAAACTTTCACATTGTTTTTGATTTTATTTTACCTTCTCATTAGTAACATGGAGCCATCATTCATATAGTTGTTAATCATTTGCAATTCTTTTGAAAACTAATCATTCATAACCTTTGACCACTTATTAATTGGCAAGTGACTTTTGCTGTTATATATCTGTTTGTTTCTTAGATTTCTCAGATAGCAGACTAGTGTCAGAGATACCTTAAGCAATAATTTTCCCCCCAAATTTATTCTTTTCTTTCTTATGCTAGTGGTGGTAATTTTACTTGTGTCAAAGCTTGTCTCAAAGCCTGTCTCTTATGTGAAATCAAAATTATCTATTTTATTTTTGTAATGTCTTCTATTATTTAAGAGCTCTTTCCCTAGCAATATTTGACAATGGTTTCTGATCTGTTGCTTCTCTCTCTCTCTCTCAAAATGATATGACTTTTATTATTCTAGTCACATATCCTTCTATCTTTTTTAGCTCATTTTGTTATATCAGGTAAGATGTTGCTCTAAACCTAATTTCTTCCATCTTGGAATTTTATTTCAGGTCCTCTGCCCCAAATGGCTAAGGAAAAGAATTGGAGGAAACATGAGAGCTATCTTATGTGTTCGAAGGACCAGCATGTTAAAGAAAGATTAGACTTCTGGTAAGTGCCAACAGGAAAAAAAAATAGTAGAAATGGAGGGGGGAAGCACTTTAGGTGTGATGTGAAAAAAAATAAAATCTTAATGATTAGAGATTGTCCACCAAAGTGGGATGGGCAGTTTCGGGAATCTGGGATTGTCCCTTATTGAAGAGCTTTAATCAAAGACTGAATATCCATTTGACAGACTTATCATAAGGGAGTTTGGTTTGGGAGCATGGGTTAAACTTACTGGCCCTTGAAGTTCTTTCTGACTCAGAAATTTTATATTTTTTGATTCTTTGCATATAATCCAGATCCATGGCTATGAGGAGGCAGATAACACAAACCCAAGTGTCCCTGGGTGGCCTTGTCCTATGACTATTATATACGCTTTTAAATTCTTCGTGGATCTTCACTGAAGCAATATTAAAACCAGAAGAAGAAATGGAAGAACACTTGTTCCCAAGGAAGAAAGAACAAAATGAAACTGTAATTACAGTTTATGTCCCCACTAATTACAGAGCACGAAAAGTATACATCACCCCAGTGTCTACCGAAACTGTTTAGAAAACGGGAGACCTATAACTTCCCTATAATTCAAAAAATATGAAGGCTGGGTTCCAGGCTATATTTGAAAACTTAATAAAATTTGAAGCAGCTTTGTCTAACAGAAGCTATTTCAGTGATGAAATATATATCCCTCTTTCCCCCCACCTTTTTTCTTTGGTTTCTGTATATACTTCTTAATGAGATACTCCACTGTTCAAAGCATCTTTTGTTGTATTCTACTGAAAACTCTGCTCCTTCTGGGACCCAGATGAGATTTACTGAATAAGAAAGTAGTAAATAGTAATTATAAATCTCCATCAGATAGTGTCTTCTCTGATACTGGAAATCTCTATCAGGGCATTAAAAGTTTACTCAGAAAAAAACAAAAATAAGGAGAAATGATGGCTCAGGGGTTGGTGACTAATCAGAAAAAAAGTCAGAAAGTGGCATGGAATAGAGTATGATAATAGATGTGAAAGTGCTTTGGAAACTCTTGAATTGTATAACAATAAAAACTGTCTCCATTATTTATATTCTGGTGTGCAGGTAATTATAAAAGCACAGAGATTCAATTCAATTTAACAAGATTTTATTAAGTGCTTACTATGTGTCAAGTACTGTACTAGACAAAAAATAACAATAATAATAAAAGCCCTTGCTCTTGATGAGCTTGTGTTCTCCTGGGGAAATCAATATGTACAATGAAAAGCAAATAAAAAACACATTCAAAATAAATACAAAGAAAAAATATTTGTGAGATTCAAGGAAAATAAATTGATAAAAGATAATAATTGCTACCATTTATACTTCACCTACTATGTGCCATGGGGCTTCTAGGTGACTCAATAGACAAAAGCACCAGGCTGGGAGTCAGGAATCCTCATTTTAAATCCAGCCTCAGACACTTACTAGTTGTCTGATCCTGGGCAATCAATTAACCCTGTTTGCCTCAGTTTCCTCATCAAATAAATTGGAAAAGGAAATGGCAAACCACTCCAGCATTTTTGCCAAGAAAACCCCAAAGAGGGTCATAAGAGAGTGGGACACAACTGAAATGAATGAACAACAACTATGTATTAGACATCATGCTAAGTGCTTTGCAAATATCTCAATCCTCACAATAACCCTAGGAGAGAGATGCTATTATTAAGCTCATTTTTGTAGATGAGGAAACTGAGGCAAATAATGGTTAAATGATTTGCTCAGACTCACACAGCTACTAAGTGTCTGAGGCTGGATTTGAACTTCAGTCATCTTCACTCCCGGTCTGGATCTCTATCCACTGCACCACCCAGCTGTCTTTATAGTCCACAAGTAGAGGTAAGACCTCTAAGACAAGGTAACACTTGCATGAAACCTTGAAGGGCGTAAGAGTGAATCTAGTCCAAACCTTCCATTTTACAGATGATAAAACTGAGAATAGTAGTTAAAACGATGGGAATCATTGTTAAGTATATATCTAGGTGCTCAGAAAACAGAGACTGGCTCAGATAATCGTTAAATTTTTACAGTAAGCATTCCTACTCCAGAAATTGGCAAACACTGCAATTAAGAGGTCGATTTCATGTTTTGTTGATTATCCAGATATGCCTAAGAAAGTGATGCAGAGCTTTTCTCTTTTGCCGCCGCCTGCGACTGCCTTACGGACTAAGGAAGACGCAGAAGGTCCGCGGGCATGTCAGCTATGGCCACGGGCGCATATGCAAGCACGGGAAGCACCTCAGAGGCCTCGGCAGTGCAGGAGGGCTACACCGTCACCCGATCAACTTCCACAAATATCGTCCAGGTTACTTTGGGAAAGTGATTATGAGGAATTACTGCTTGAAGAGGAACCAAAGCTACTGCCCAACTGTCAACCTTGAGAAGCTGTGGACACTGGTCAGTGAGCAGACCAGGATGAATGCTGCTAAAAACAAGGAGGGGTTTGCCCCTATCCATTGACTTTGTGCCGTTGTCGGGGTACTACAAAGTCCTAGTGAAAGGGAAACTCTCCAAGCAGCCAGTCATCGTGAAGCCAAAGTCCTTCAGCAGAAGAGCAAAGGAGACCTTCAAAGGTGGTCGAGCCTGTGTCCTTGTGGCATAAAAATCTAATGTTATCAAATAAAAAAAAAAGTCTATTTAAAAAAGAAAGAAAGAAAGAAAGAAAGAAAGAAAGAAAGAAAGAAAGAAA
>NW_020949772.1:2640452-2643551 GCF_900497805.2 Vombatus ursinus
AAGAAAGAAAGAAAGAAAGAAAGAAAGAAAGAAAGAAAGAAAGAAAGGAAGGAAGGAAGGAAGGAAGAAAAAAGAAAATGATGGAGAAATTGTTAGTAAGGCAAGTTACGCTCAAAAATGTGTTGGGACCGGGGAGTTGGTTGTTAAACATTTACAAACAAACCTCTGCATATAATCCAAGGAAGCCACTGACAAAAAGCAAGGTCCCATAAACACACACACACACACAAATGTGAAGCAGCCCTTTTTGTCCTAGCAAAGAAGGGGAAACAAAGTAGCTGCCCATCAACTGGGAATTTTTAAACAAATAGGGACACGTGAATGTAAATAGCATATTGCTGGACTGGGCCATACATGTTAAAACATATTAAGCAAATTAAACAAATATTCTGATTTTCAGAGAAAAAGGAAAAAGAATAGACAATGAAAAGTATTGGTCAATGATTTTAATCTATGTTGTCTGGGGAAATTCTGGAATGGATTGTTTAAGAAATTATTGCCAACAATCAAAAAAGGAAAGTGGTCCTTGCAAAGAGCCACCTAGGTTCACCAAGAATAAGTCAGAACTTAATTTTTTTTTTGTGGTCAGTTACTAAACTAATAGGCAAGGAGGATGCTGTAGATATAGTTTGCCTGGATTTTAGGAAAGCTTTTGATAAGAGTATATAATGTCATTTTTACAGAGAGATGGAAATATATATGCTAGATGATAATTGAATTAGATTCAATACTGGAGTATAATCAAAGAATAGCTATTCATGTTCCAATGTCATCAGCTCAAGAGTTCATCAGTGTAGTATCCCAAGGATCTGTGTCTGGCCTTGTGCTTAAATAAAGGTATATATGGTAGACTCATTAAATATGGAGATGACATGAAGCTAAATGGGATAGGTAGTATACTGGATGGAGAAGTCAAGAACCAAAGAGACCTTGACAGGCTATAGCATTACAGTGAATCTAAAAAGAGGAAATATAATTGGAAAAAAAAATATATAGTCTTATGCTTAGATATAAAATGAAACAAAACAAAACCTTCAGAAATACCGGATTGGGGTGGCCTAGTTAGAAAGCAGTTTTTCTGAAATAAGTCTGGGGGTTTTAGTGGGCTGTAAACTCACTATGGTTACTTATGAGGCAAACTCATGAAATGGTTGCCCAGGATTAAAAAAAAAACAGTAGCTATTCCCTCAAGTCAGTCATGGTAGAGAGGTGCCAGTAGCTCAAAAGATACTCAGCCCTATGGATATATTCTATAAGACACCATAATGTCATTTCTAGGTAAACTGCTTTTAGACTCTCCCATTAGACAGAAATGCAGTATTATCCCTGGGGTGATCTAACCTGGTGTGGGGTTGCCAGGATGGAGTATAAGGAAGGAAGTATTTTATGCAGTAGCACACTACTTTAATTAATTATTTCTTTTTGTTGTTGTTTTTTTTTGTTTCTTGTTTTTAGGCAATTGGGGTTAAGTGACTTGCCCAGGGTCACACAGCTAGTAAGTGACAACTGTTTGGTCTGAGGCTGCATTTGAACTCAGGTCCTCCTGACTTCAAGGACAGTGCTCTATCCACTGTGCCACCTAGCTGCCCCTTAATTAATTATTTCTAACAAGCTTATTTTTTGATGGAGTGAATGTTCATCTAAATGTAAATCACATTTTGATATTCTCTCTCCCTCTTTCTAAATATATATGTATATATATTATGTGTAATAGATTTATGATAATTATATATAATCATACAGAATTAATATTACTTTATTATTATTTAGTATTAATTATACATAATAATAATTACATATATTGTATGTCCTGTAAATATAAATATCTGTATATGGTACAATTTCTAAGTTGGCCCCACAGCCTATACTACAAAAATATTCATATGATGAGGTCTTAGATTATATAGCTTTGTGTTGTTGGTGAGGGTGTTCATGGGAAGATGCAGAAGACTGCAAGTATTCCTGAGGTTGGAGTCACTAGGGAAAATCATTTAATCTTCTTTGGCCTTATTTTCCTCATTTATAAAATGATGTGTTTGAACTAATTAACCTCTCAGGGACTTTGCTTCTAAGTATATAATCCTAGTAACTCTGTGGATCCTCCATGAAATGAAGACATTTGGTTGGGTGAGTATGCTATCTGGGAAATTCCTTTTCCTACATAATTTGGACTAGATGGTTAATGAGAACAATTTTCAAATTCCATGTTTCAATGATTAGATAGATTCTCAAACACCTTCTAGCTCTAGGCCTTGATATTTCTTTGACCTCAGTTTCCTCATCTATAAAATGAGAGTCAAATTTGACTAGATGGGCTCTAAGATCCCTTCTAATTCTTGATACATGGTCCTGGGTAGACTCTGGGTCAGATTTGCCTATGTCATTCATCGACTATTTTGAAAGGAGATTTGATAAGAAACTACCAGTTCACATCTGAAATTTTGACTAACATCCCACTCTCTACTTCTCAAGGTAATCTTTCAATTGAAACAGATGTGGGAAGAGAATGTCAAAAGAAAAACAACAAAAACACTTGAAAAGGGTCTCTGTATATAAATTTTAAAATTATTCTCCTTCAGTGCAAATTAAAGGGGATTATTTTTAAAGATAGTGAATCTAGCTGAAAAAAAATGTTAATTTTTTGTAGGGAAAAATCCTTGTTTCAGTGGTAAAGGTCAGAGAATGATGTTATCAAACATAAATCCACAAACATTGGAAATATCTTTAAAAATAGCTCCAAGGAAAGCCCACCAGCAGAAAGAGTAGTTCCTTTAAGGAATTTTTCTCATTTTTGTTTATGTGGCAACTCTACAAGGTAGGAGAATACAGTGTTTTTAATCTAAGATTTCTTTCCATCTTTGTTGGAAACCAAATGTTCTATAGTGTTCTAGGGAGCTATGAAGGTAAATAAAAGAGGCAGTAGGAGAGAAAAAAAAAAGTGGGAACCAAAACTTAAATGTGTTTACATTTACAAATGTGTTTACATGACTCTTTACCTTATAGGGCAAAAAGAAAGGAAGACAGGAAGGAGGGAGAGAAGGAAGAGAGGAAGAAAGAAAGAAAGAAAGAAAGAAAGAAAGAAAGAAAGAAAGAAAGAAA
>NW_020949772.1:2643561-2649365 GCF_900497805.2 Vombatus ursinus
AAGAAAGAAAGAAAGAAAGAAAGAAAGAAAGAAAGAAAGAAAAAGAAGAAAGAAAGTTCTATTTCTATAGGTATTTAGGGATGACATTCAAGGGTTTTTCCTCACCACCAACCCTGTGAAATCCCCTGTGGGGACTGTTGTCCTTATTTTCTGAGGTACACATAGGCAGAGTGGCTTCCCTAAGTAATCTAGCAGTGAAGTTGTTAAAATCACCTCAAATGATGTGACTGAACCTTCAAAGCCTGGTATTCTTTTCCTTGTCTTTTCTTGTCTTGTCTTTCCCCCTTCCCTTCTCTTTTTGTCTTTTCCCCTTAATTTCCCCTCCTCTCTTTTTCTCCTCCCCTCTCCTTCCCTTCCCTTCCCTTCCTTTTCCTTCCCTTTTCTTCCCTGCCCTCCTTTTCCTCTTTCTTCCTTTTTGCCTCTCATTCTCTCCCTTTCCCAGCCTTTCCAATCTACTTTTTATTACAATAAGAGTGGTATTTTATTTCTTTTTTTATTTTTTTAAGGCAATTGGGGTTAAGTGACTTGCCCAGGGTCACACAGCCAGTAAGTGTCAAGTGTTTGGTCTGAGGCCAGATTTGAACTCAGGTCCTCCTGACTTCAGGGCTGGCGCTCTATCCACTGCTCCACCTAGCTGCCCCAAGAGTGGTATTTTCAAAAGGTTCCAGACCCATACCTTCACCAATGTAGATAGCATATACTCTCTGCACTTCTCTTTCCTCATCTGTAAAATGGGGAGAGACATTATGGCTTCATGACTTAGAGAGGTGGCCTCAGAAATAAGACCGTCTGGATTTAAGGTCAGCCTTTGAAACAATCTGTCAAGTCACTTTATTTCTCAGTGTACCAGGCAATACTCTGAGACCGAAGTTAGAGAATAAGTGCAATTTTTACTGTTAGTCAGTTCCCTCATTGAATAAG
Organism: Vombatus ursinus; assembly: GCF_900497805.2. Classification (NCBI taxonomy): domain Eukaryota; kingdom Metazoa; phylum Chordata; class Mammalia; order Diprotodontia; family Vombatidae; genus Vombatus; species Vombatus ursinus. The sequence continues at coordinate 2,644,483 of NW_020949772.1, forward strand.
TCCCTTCACATTTCACCTGTTAAATCTCAGGTCAAGACTAACAAGTGGTACAATGGATAGAGTGTTAGGCCAGGAGTCAGGAAGACACATCTCCCTGAGTTCAAATCTGGTCTCAGACACTAACTGTGTGACCTTGGACAGGTCACTTAATCCTGTTTGCCTCAGTTTCTACTTCTGTAAAATGAGCTGGAGAAAGAACTGGTAAACTACTCCAGTATCTTTGCCAGGAAAATCCCATATTGTGTCACAAAGAGTTGAACATGGCTGCAATGACTGAACAAAGAGACAAACAAATTATCCAAAGTACCTAACTCCCAGGGTTATTGTTAGGCTCAAAGGATTTTCTTTCTTTTTCTTTTACCCTCCCTCCCTCTCTTACTCTCTCCCTCCCTCTCTCCTTCCTTCCCTTCTTTCCTTCCTTCCCTTCTTTCCTTCCTTCCTTCCTTCCTTCCTTCCTTCCTTCCTTCCTTCCTTTCTCCTCCTCCTCCTCCTCCTTCTTCTTCTTCTTCCTCTTCCTCCTCCTCCTCTTCTTCTTTTTCTGTTTCTTCTGCTTCTTTCTTCTTCTCTCTTTCTTTTTCTATCAATATCTTTATAAGATATATAGCTATCTATATAAATATATAAAATATCAATTTATATCTATATCCATCTCTGAATCTGTATCTGAATCTATATCTATCTAAATACATAAAATAATCCATCTATAGCTTATTCCATATCTTTATCTCTATCATCTCTATCTATCTATCTATCTATCTATCTATCTATCTATCTGTCTGTCTGTCTATCTATCCACAGGATGTCCCAAAATCTTAGTGAAATTTTAAGTTTTAAATGCAAATGTGTATATGTGTACTTATACCCCCACAATACATGTGTGTATAAATATATATATATATATATACACACACACACACATTATATGTATATGTATATCTATATATAAAAAGATACACACACATATATGGTATATGGGTGTTCAGAGAAAACTAGTATATATGTGTATGGTTGCTTGGGTTTGTTTTTTTTCCCTTCTTTTTCTTTGCTTTTTGTTTTTGTTTTTGTGAAAGCATTTAGAAACATGAGGATAACCTCCAGAGAAGATATGGTCTCTAGTTCTTGCCATATGAGGATAATTTGAAGGAATGGTGGGTGTTTATCCTGGGAAAAAAGAGCTTTACTTAAGGCCATGACAGTTGTCCTCAAATAGTGGGAAAACCACTACTTAGAGAATCATTAGCCTTGTTCTGTCTGGCCACAGAAAGGATAATTAGGGATAAGGAGTAAAAGGTAGAAAGAGGAAACATAGGATTGACATAAGGAAAAAAATAAACTTCTTAATTGGACTTGTCCCAAAATGGCATGGGGCTACCATGGGAGAAGGGTTCCGTTCCTTGGTCATATTTAGGCAGAGACCAGATGAGCGCTTCTCAGGTGTGTTCTAGCAGGGACCTCTTTCAGATATGATTTGCATTACATGGCCAATATGGACAGGAGGTGGGATTCAGTGGTAGGCCTTTCAGATTCATGATGGAAATCTTGAAAAAACAGCTTCCAGCCTCCAGGTGGGAAATCCATTGACTTAACTTCTTATCAAGGTCACTCAGGACAACTCAGGTAGAACCAGAAACCACACCGTTCCAATAAACCATTTCCTCTCCTGCCTATGTTTTATGGATTCTCTGGGCTATTTTCTCCTGTGCAAAAATTCTTTATGAAAGGCAGAAAAATATATCCTCAGCTTGGTTGAATTAATCAAAGTAACTGAGAGTATATATAGGAAGTTCTGGGAGCATAAATCTTTAAAACCATTTTTTCCTGACACAACGATTATTTGAAAGGTGACCAGTAATTTAGGACAAGCTATTGACATAGACTTTATTATTCCACACTCCTTTACCCTCCTCCTCCCACTTCCCAATGTCTAACAATAGATACGGCCAGAATCACCCATGCACACAAAATCATATTTGTTTTCTTTTTTGACATGGGCTTTTATATCTTTTCCTTTTGGTCATGAGGGTCAGAGTGTCAGTACTGCCTTGTTCAGGATTCTGTAGTTGAGTCTACAAAAAGTTACTTACAAAACCCCATCAAGATCAATAGAGTTTTTGATAAACATCATCTTCTTTAGGTTGAAGATCCCTTTATCTTTGGCGTCCCTGGAATTTTAGAGGAGGCCTGGAATAAAATCGGAGAACCAGGCTGGAGGATTGGAGATGTTGAGTCCCAAAAAGAAAATCCTCAGAGGGGACATGTTCACTGTATTCAAGTATCTGAAGACCTGTCTACTGCAAGTGGGTATGACCTACTTAGCCTCAACATGCACAACAAAAGCAGGTAGAACTTTCAGAGACTAAGTTTCATTCCTTATGTGGACAAATATCTGAGCAATGGTTTATCCAAGTGTGGAAGGGGCAGTTTTGTGAGCTAGTTGGCCTCTCATCATTAATGGTATGCAAGCAGAGGCAGGATAGCCGTTTAGCAGGTATTTTGGGATTCTTGCTCAAGTAATAGTTGAATTAGATTCATGTTAGTTTCTACCTCTTAGTTGATGTCACTCTTTATTCTCCCAACTATTGGGTCACCTCCCTTACTTACTATGCATTACTCTATTCAGTCCTTTTAGTTGTGTTTATCTCAGAAAAGTTGCCTACAAACCTGGGTATTTTGGAACAGCAACAAATATCACTTAAGGCTCTCATTTTGAAAATGGAGCAATATTTCTCTCTTTGGCAATATTCAGAACAAAAATGGAGTGTTTTAATTTCCCTTTAAGGAATGATTTCATATCCTAACCCCTCCCTCTAAAAGAAATAATGTGGTGGAAGGGACATCAGAATAAGTGAAAACAGAAACTTAGGTGTTCATTTAAAAAGATTAAAAAGATACATAGACTAGAGAGAAGATTAAATTTAGCCTGAACTGTGACATTTGTAGAAATATTTTGTGCAGGAGTGAGAAACTTCATCTTTACTAATGACGACATTTTAATACAGCTCGCTTTTTGCCTGAACCATACTGTTTTGAAGGTAGATCAATTTATCTCCTCAAGGATTCCTTTATTGTCACACTATACACACTTAAAAGGACTCTTTTTTTTGTCCATTGCATAGAGAAGATGTGATTAATTAGTTGCTTTAGCAGAATTCTCTAGGTCAGTGCAGTTTTATGTGCCTTTTGTAATATATATCTACTAGGGTATTGTCTCAGATTCAAGATCATAGGCTCAGAGATGGAAGGGATCTGAGAGGTCAACTGGTCCAATCCCTTGATTTTACAGATGAGAAAACTGAGGCTCAGAGAGATGAAGTGATTTGTTCCAAGTCATACAGGAAGTAACTGTTAGAGCTAGGATTCAAACCCAGATCTTCTGATTCCAAATTCTATGCACTTTCTATGGTACCACATATCTTGTTCCTTCAAGGAGAAAATCAAATTCATGTACTCTATAAGCTTGAGCCAGGCAGCTATATATTTCCCTTGCTTGATTTAATCAATTGAACAATTAATCACTAACCATTATTAAGCACTACTAAGTACTAAGCTCTACTAGATGCCAAACACTATGCTAAGTGACTTGCTGGGGCCTGGGGGAGGTCAAAGTAAAAACAGTCTCTGCCCTCAAGGAGCTTACATTTTAATGAGAAAGGCAACATGTACCAATAAAGTTATAAACACTACAGATGGATGTATGTGTGTATATGAGAGAGAGAAAGAGAAAGAGAGACAGAGAGAATGGATACTTTTTCAGCTGTTAGACTGTAAGTACTCAAAGCTGGATGTGACCTTAGAAGTGTCACTTTATAATCAACTTTGATAGACTTGGCTCTTCTCAGCAATACAATGACAAATTGTATACAAAGACAATTCCAAAAGACTCATGGCGGAAAATGCTATCCACATCCAAAGAAAGAACTATGGAGTCTGAATGCAGATCAGAGCACACTAATTTCACCTTTTATTTTTTCTTTCTCATAGTTTCTTCCCTTTTGTTCTGATTCTTCTTTCACAACATGACTAATATGGAAATATGTTTAATATGAATGTACATGTATAGCCTATATCAGATTACTTGCTTTCTTGGGGAAGGGGGCAGGGAGGGAGAAAAAATTTGGAACTTAAAATTTTATAAAAGTGAATGTTGAAAAAAAATTTTTAAAGTTGCTATTAATTTAAAAAAAGAAAAAAAGTTAAAAAAAAAAGAAATGTCATCTTAGTCTAATGCTCCATATTACAGAGGAAGAAGCTGAGATCAAGTGAGGTGTGATGACTTTCTTGTTTTATGAGATGGAAGTTGCATAATTAGTATTTTAAAATAGGTCTTTTCAAAATCTAGTTATCTTGCCAGGACAGGCAGCAGGGCAGAATGGAAATGCTATTAAATTCTAAGTCCAAAGACATCTGAGTTCAAATCCTGCATTTGATACTTCCTAGTTTGTTTCTGCAAGTGTTACTTTAGCCTCTATCATTTCCTCTTTCATGTGAATATAATAATTTAAGTTGCTATTACATAGGGTTAAAAAGGCAACATTGCTTAGTGGATAGAAAGCTAGCCTCAGAATCAATGAGATCTCACTTCAAGTCTTTTCTGACACATAGTGGTTGTATTATCCTGGGGCAGTCATTTAATTCCCTAAAACCCTGTGAAAATTTCTAAGATTATAATTTTCAGAGAAGGTGATGACCTGCATTTTCTTTCTTTCTTATCTTTCTTTCTTTCTTTCTCTCTTTCTCTCTTTCTTTCTTTCTTTCTTTCTTTCTTTCTTTCTTTCTTTCTTTCTTCCTTCCTTCCTTCCTTCTCTCTTTCTTCCTTCCTTCCTTCCTTCCTTTCTTCCTTCCTTCCTTCCTTCTTTCTTTCTTCCTTCCTTCCTTCCTTCCTT
>NW_020949772.1:2649765-2662777 GCF_900497805.2 Vombatus ursinus
TTCTTTCTTTCTTTCTTTCTTTCTTTCTTTCTTTCTTTCTTTCTTTCTTTCTTTCTTTCTTTCTTTCCTTCTTTCTTTCCTTCTTTCTTTCTTTTTTGTGAAGCAATGGGGGTTAAGTGACTTGCCCAGAATCATACAGCTAGTGAGTGTTATGTGTCTGAGGCTGGATTTGAACTCAGGTCCTTCTGACTGGAGGTTGGTGCTCTGTCCACTGCACTGCCTACCTGTTCCCTAAAATGTTTTTTGATTGCTTTTGGTTTTATATCACCTTAGTTTGTTTGTTTTTGCTAGGCAGTGGGGTTAAGTGACTTGCCCAAAGTCACACAGCTAGGAAGTACCAAATGTCTGAGGCTGGATTTGAACTCAGGTCTTCCTGACTCCAGGGACAGGCACTCTATCCACTGTGCCCCTAGCTGCCCCTGACCAGCATTTTTTTTTTAAAGAAAATTTCTTTTCAGAGAGGTCCCTATAACATGGAAATTACAGGTTTCCTCTTTATTCTTAAATCTTTGTGTTGTTATATGGATCAAATGGGTTTCTCTCTCCCTTACAAATGGAAATCAATCCATTTCTTTTGTCTCACTTGATGTGTTTGAACTATTTTCTCTGGAGGTATTCAGCAGTGTCATGACTCAGTAATAGTCCTAACATAGCACTTGCTAAGGAGTATCAACACTAGGGTGTTGTGTGTGTGTGTGTGTGTGTGTGTGTGTGTGTGCGTGTTGCTTTAGAAAACTGGAAATTTTGGAAACCTTAGAATGTTTTGCAAACCTTAATCAATAAATCAACATTGTGTATCAAGTGTTTACTATACGTCACTTGCTGAGCTAAGCATTGAAAATATGAATAAAAACCAAAAACCAAAAAAAAAAATGCTCCCTGCCCTCAAGGAGCTTACATTTGAAGGGTAAGATGAATTAACTTCTCTTATGATTTTTGCCGCTCTTCTGAGTTGGCTACTTTGGGTTCAGTTTTCTTTTTTTCTTTCCAATAACAAGAGTTGCTGCTGTCCAGAGTTCTGAAATAGTTATTTGCTGAGGCTTACCCCTCAATCCAGCGTTCCCTCTTGAGTTATTTGTATGTTGGAATCACTGAGAACAGATCAAAAACTGGTAAACAAATACTTGACTCCTATTCCTCCCTGGCCATTACAATAGAGCCAACTTGATGTTAACAGGCAGGCAGCTTAAAGAAAACAAGGAGAACAAGAAAACTTGTCTTAATTAAGCTTCCTGACATAGGAATCTCAGTAACAAAACTGAGCTTTGTGGACTCCATTTTACCCTAGTGTTGAGACTCCTTAGCAAGTGTTATGTTAGGACTATTACTGAGTCATGACATTGCTGAAAACCTCCAGAGAAAATAGTTCAAACACATCAAGTGAGACAAAAGAAATGGATTGATTTCCATTTGTAAGGGAGAGAGAAATCATGGAGGGATCCAGCCCCAACTTAGCTCTGAAGTCTCTTCAATACCTTTAAGATCTTTATAGGGCTATCAAAAGTTATCCTTGGAGTTTGCATTTGATTTCAATATCATGACAAAGAATATCATCCTTCTGCTTTCTAAAACATTCTCATATCTTTTATATCATTTTGCATTTCTCAAAATTTAGAGATGGAAGGGATTTTTAAGGTCATCTAGTCCAGGGGTTCTGAATCCTTTCTCTTTCATAAATTCTTTGGTGGTCTGGTAAAGCCTATGGCCTTTTTTCAGGGTATTAAAGGGCATACCAAAAGTCTTAGCCCAGTTGGAAGCTTTAGTAGCTTCCAACTGGGCTGACACATCATATTTTTAAATGTATAAGACAAAATACAGAGGATAACAAAGAAAACTAATTTTCCTAAAATAGTCACTAAATTATATTTTTAAAAAGACACAAAGATGATAAACACCACTTAAGAAACCCTGACTTCCAGTCCAACCCCTTCATTTGCCAGGAGCACCTTGTTGTTGCTCAATTGTTTCAGTCATGTCCAACTCTTTTTGCCTCATTTGGGGTTCTCTTGGCAAAGAAAACTACTGGAGTGGTTTGCCATTTTCTTCTCTGGTTCATTTTACATATGAGGAACCAAGGCAAGGGAGGCAGCTAGATGGGTCACTGGATAAAGTAAAGGACCTGGAGTGAGGAAGACCTGAATTCAAATCTGACCTCAGACATTTACTAGTTTTGTGACCTTAGGCAAGTCACTTTACCTCTGTTTGCCTTCACCCACTGGAGAAGGAAGTGGCAAACCACTTCAGTATCTTTGCCAAGAAAATACTATGGACAACTGTGGTCCATAAGGTCATGAAGAGTTGGACATGACTAAAATGACTGCACAACAACAGCAAACTGGGTTAAGTGACATGCCTAGGGTCAGACAGCAAGTAAATGTCTAAAGGAAGATTTTTTTCTTTTTAATTTATTTATTTTGTTTTCAACATTTACTTTGACAAGATTTTGAGTTCCAAATTTTCACCCCATCTCACCCCTCCCCTCACCCCAAGATGGCATGCATTCTGAATATCCCTTCCCCTAGTCTGCCTCTCTTCTAATCTCTCCCCCATTTCTCTTATCCCCTTCCCCTTCTATTTTCATGTAGGGCAGGATAGATTTCGGTACCCCATTTCCTGTATTTCTTATTTCCCAGTTGCATGTGAAAACATTTTTTTAAACATGTGTTTTTAAAACTTTGGGTTCCAAATTTTCTCCCTTCTTCCCTCCCCACTCACCCTTATAGAAAAGGCAAACAACTCAATGTAGGTTATACATGTGCAGTTATGCAAAACACTTCCATAGTAGTCATGTTGTGAAAAACTGACTATTTCCCTTAATCCTATCCCACACCCCTCCTATTTATTCTATTCTTTCTTTTGACCATGTCCCTCCTCAGAAGTGTTTGCTTCTGATTACCCACTTTCCCAATCTCTATCATTCCTCCTTTATCATAGCCTCCTCTCTACCATTTCCCTGATCTCTTGTCCCCTTCCCCCCCCCATTTTCCTGCAGGGTAAGACAGATTTCCATACCCAATTGAGTCTGTATGTTATTCCCTCCTTAAGACAAATGCTATGACAATAGGATTCACTCATTCCCTCTCACCTTCCCCTGTTTCCCCTCCACTGTAAGAGCCTTTTTTTCTGTTTTTTTGTGAAATAGTTTACCCCATTCTACCTCTCCCTTTCTCCTTCTCCCAGTATAATCCTCTCTCACCACTTAATTTTATTCTCCAGATATCACCCCTTCATCTTCAACTCACCCTGTGCCATCTTATCTATCTATCTATCTATCTATCTATCTATCTATATACATATAATTTTTTCCCTCCAACTACCCTAATACTGACAAAGGTCTCATGAGTTACAAATATCATCTTTCTATGCAGGAATGTAAACATTCAACCTTAATAAGTCTCTTATGATTTCTCTTTCTTGTTTACCTCTTCATGTTCCACTTAAGTCTTGTATTTGAAAGTCAAATTTTCTATTCAACTCTGGTCTTTTCAACAAGAATGTTTAAAAGTCCTCTACTTCACTGAATGACCATTTTTTCCCCTGAAGGATTATACTCAGTTTTGCTGGGTAGCTGATTCTTGGTTGTAATCCTATCTCCTTTGCCCTCCAGAATATTGTATTCCATGCCCTGTGGTCCTTTAATGTAGAAGCTGCTAAATCTTGTGCTATCCTGATTGTGTTTCCACAATACTTGAATTGTTTCTTTCTGGCTGCTTGTAATTTCTCCTTGACCTGAGAACTCTGGAATTTGGCTACAATGTTCCTAGGAGTTTTCCTTTGGGGGTCTCTTTCAGGAGATCGGTGGATTCTTTCAATTTCTATTTTGCCCTCTGGTTCTAAAATATCAGGGCAGTTTTCCTTGTTAATTTCTTGAAAGATGATGTCTAGGCTCTTTTTTTTGATCATAGCTTTCAGATAGTCCAATACTTTTTAAATTCTCTCTACTGGATCTATTTTCTAGGTCAGTTGTTTTTCCAATGAGATATTTCACATTGTTTTCTAATTTTTCATTCTTTTGGATTTGTTTTACGGTGTCTTGATTTCTCATAAAGTCACTAGTTTCCAATTGCTCTATTCTAATGTTTAAGGAAGTATTTTCTTCAGTAAACTTTTGGACTTCCTTTTCCATTTGGCCAATTTTGCTTTTTTAAGGCATTCTTCTCCTCATTGGTTTTTTGGATCTCTTTTGCCATTTGAGTTAGGCTATTTTTTGAGGTGTTATTTTCTTCAGTATTTTTTGGGGTCTCCTTTAGCAAGCTGTTGACTGGTCTTTCATGATTTTCTTGCATCACTCTCATTTCTCTTCCCAGTTTTTCCCGTACTTCTCTTACTTGCTTCTCAAAATCCTTTTTGAGCTCTTCCAAGGCCTGGGACTGATTCATATTTTCATATTTTTCTTGGAGGCTTTGGATGTAGGATCTTTGAATTTGCTGTCTTCTGGTTGTATGTTTTGATCTTTGTTACCAAAAAAGATTCTATGGTCTGACTCATTTTGTGAGGTTTGCTGATGATCCCAGCCAATTACTTGAGTTATAAACTCTTTATTACAGTAGAAGTCTGCTTCCAATACAGAGAATGTACTGTCCCAAGCTTTGGGGGTTTGTACAGCTGTTTTCAGAGCTACTTCTAGGAACCTGTAAATTTTCAGTTCTTCCAAGGTGGTATGATAAGGGGCGAGGTGTTTCCTCTCCACTGCCACTGCAAACTCCACCATGCCAGCGCTCCTCCTCGCCTCAGGACCACCCATCAGAACTGCGACCCAGATCCAAGCACAGGCAAAGCAAGAGATTCCTGCCTCAGCACTGGCAAAGAGATCCCTGCAATTCTCTTCTGATCAGCCACTCAATTCCCCCTTAGTCTGTGGGCCATAAGCTCAGGAGGCAGCCACCATCCCAGGGCTGTGCTCGGGAACTGGGACTGAGACCTAGCTTCTCTCTCACCACAGAAACAGACTTTTCCCACTGACCTTCTAAGTTGTCTTTGGCATTCATGGGTTGAGAAGTCTGGAAACTTCCCCAGCTGCTGGTGATTCAGCCCTCTGAGGCCTGCTCCAGGTTTACTGCGGCCTGTGTGCCCATGCTGAACTGTGCTCCTCTCCCAGCCCGGCACGATATGCCTTTCTGATCAACCATCCAGGCTGTCTTGGGCTGGAAATTTGTTTCACTCTGTCTTTCTGTGGGTTCTGCTGCTTTAGAATTTGTTTAGAGCCATTTTTATAGGTATTTGGAGGGGTTTGGGGGAGAGCTCAAGCAAATCACTACTTTCACTCCACCATCTTGGATCCACCCCTCTAAAGAAAGATTTGAACTTAGAAAGCTGTCATTCTGACTCCAGCCCTAGCACTCTATCCACTGCACTACCTAGCTGCCTATCTAAGGACCTTGGCATGTGTGGAGGGAACAAATCTACCCAATTATTCACAGCTAGTAAGTAACAGAGCTACCATTTAACCTTTTCAAGATCCTCTTGAGCTAATAAGGTGATAGTCTACATTTGAGAGGGGAAAGTTGAGGGTTGGAAGAGGTGAAGAAACTTGATCAAGAATACACAGCTTTGGGGGCAGCTAGGTGGCATAGTGGATAGAGCACCTGGCCCTGGAGTCTGGAGGACCTGATTTCAAATCCAGCCTTGGACACTTGGCACTTACTAGCTGTGTGACCCTGGGCAAGTCACCTAACTCCGTTGCCTAGCCAAAAAAAAAAAAGAATACACAGCTTCCTATGAACAGAGTCAGGATTAGAATCCAGATTCCTTGATGCTTGGTTCACAAGACAACAGAAGTGAATCTAAAAATTGGAGGGACCTCAGGCACCATCTCATCCATGTCCCTCATTTTATAGTTGAAGAAACTGAGGCCCAGAGAGGGTAAGTGATTTATCTGGTCACACAGATAATAAGGGATCATAATTAGGATTTGAACCCAGGTCCTCCAACTCCAGAGAGTGTTTATTGCATAATAATCCACAGTTAAATATAACATGGAGAGTCATTTATCCTAAAACTGTCTTCTATAGCCCCTACCAATAATGCCAACCTGTCAAGGAGAAAAGAGTGTGGATGGTAATGACCACTGTAGTAGCTATCACTCCCCAGATGAGATTAAAATTTAATTCATCAATCATTTATTAAATTCTGTTAAGCAGCTTGCTAGAAAAAGGGGAAATCTCACATTCCATTAGCTATCAAGTTTGCTTCACTCCCAAGTCTCTTAGGAGCCAGTATCACTGACAAAAGCCAGTAAGGCCTTTATCACAGCATGCCTGTAAAGCTGAACCCAACAAAATAAACTCCACACATAATATCACAGTTAATCTTCATAATAACCCTGGGTCCTCTATTTAGCCACATTTTTCAGATGAGGAAACTGATACACAAGGAAGTAACTTACCCAGAGTCACACAGCTACTAAGTGTCTGAGGCAGGATTAAAATTCATGTCTTCCTTCTTCCAAGTCATGTACTCTATCCACTATACCATCTACCTGTTCTAGACTATACAGGACTTTTTAGGTCAGTAACAAACATACCAATCTATTATTTTTTAAATGGCAAATTTGATCAATATATGAAAAAAAAAATCTGACATTTCATACAATATTCCACAGCCATGGAACATCCCTCCCTACTCCCACCACATACCTCTGCAAAGGAATGTTTTATAATAGGATAAGATAATAGATAGTGTTAATCAAAGAGGAGTGATTGAGTCTGAGGAAGTCACAGGTATGGTGAATAGAATCTAAGGATATTTGATTGAGGCACCTTTTTTTGAGAAATAACTGAATTTATTTTATTCCTGTATCCAGAGTTAAAGATGGAAAATATGTCAGGGATATGGGCCATCTCACATAACATGTACATGTCTGGAATACAGAGGGCTGAAGTCCAGGTCCAGCTAGGTATGAATAATTCTCACCTATCAGAAGACTAGGTCCTTAGGGAGGACCTAAGGAATTAGTCAAGTCCAAGACAAAGGGAGAGGATGGAGTGAAGCCTTATGGAATGAAAACATATCCACACGTAGTCTTTCTCCAGAGTTCTAGTTCTGCATTTCCAACTGCCTCTGGTCTGGATATAGGCAATAAAGTTTCTTGAGGTGCAATCAAACCAGAATTTATTATGCAGTTATTATGTGCCATGCACTACTGAGGTTACAAAAGAATCCAAAAGGCACATTTAAGGTGCCAATTTCTATGCTTCCCTATAAGCCTAACTCTCTAAGGGATGTGGTAGAAGGAGGTCATAATGATAATGCAAGTTCAAGGGTTAATATACATGACTCCTTCTGTACAAATCATTGTTTCTGATTGGTTATTTACAAGCACAATGATCCCTTCCATTGCCTTTGGGTCAACCACAGTTTTGGTTTTTATGATAAAAGATGGTCCCTGACTGATGGACATAGAGCATCCCTAGGAGAATGTTAGTGCTAAATTAGGTGGTTGATTTTTTATTTTGTCAGGTCCTTGGCAGTCTCATACAATTTCCCAGATATAACCCACTATGTCCTCCCCTTCCTATTCAATTCTAGGCCCAGACTGTTTCCCACTTTCAATGCTTTTTAAAGACCTGTATACTGCTGAGAGTCTGGACTTGGAATCAGTGAGACCTGGATTCAAATTCCTCCTCAGATACTCCCTACCCATGTGGCCTTGGGTAAGTTATTTAACATCCTAATTTATAAGCACAACTTCCTTATCTATAAAATGGGGTAATAGTAGCAGCTCTGTCACAGAATTGTTTAAAGAAGCAAATGAGATAATGCATAAAACCTTAATGTGCCATACAAATGTGAGCTAGTAGTTGGAATGGGCTGCCTATTGAATTTTATGTCAGCATCTGTTCAATATTCACTTTGTTCCCTTTTTTCCTTTTTAGATGCTAGATCAATCTCTTGAATACTTGTGGGTTTCATTTGGGAGGTTCTATGGAATTCACAAACTTAATTAAATCAGCAAAAAGTCATCTAAAGACAGAAACATTTAGAACAGGATTGTTAAACTCACATAGAAATGGAAGGCCACCAATCCATGTATGAGGATCTCTGACCCACTGCATACTGACTTAGCTCAAAAATGTTACATTATCTATGTTTTGTTGTATTTTTATTTATTTTGCTACATATTTCCCAATTACATTTTAATCTGAGTCTGCTTCACTCAGGAGTGTTGAGGGTTGCAATGTGACTAGTGATGTATTTGATATCTCTAATTTAACAGACCTCACCATCTAAAAGGAAAATTTCCATTTGGACTATGTTCTAGACATAGTCTAACGCAGGGGAAAACATTTTTTTTGTCCAAACACACATCTCCTTGTTTTACTCCTCAATGATCAGATGGTCATCAGACAAAGTTATCTCAGGAATTGCATCTTGCAAGGAATGGTGTGGGATACTCAAATGAGTCCTTGATAGAGAAGATACTTAAGGCTCATTTTTTTATCTACAGAGTGAAATACCTTTTCATTATAATAAATAAAATAAGAAGTCAGTGCTCTGTGTCCCTTTCCATTAATTTTATGATTGTGAAGATGTGGCTTGCAATAGGAAATCTTGTGTGAAAGACATCCTTATGTTTATTTGAATGATAATAGTGATACAAGTTGTCATTTGAATAGAATTTTAAGGTTTGCAAAGAACTTTACATGTATTACCTAATGTTATCCTCACAACAATTATGAGAGGTAGGTGCTATTATTAATCTCATTTTACAGATGAGGAAATTGAGGCAGACAGAGGTTAAGTGACTTGCTCAGGGTCATACAACCAGTAAGTACCTAAGACAATATTGAAACTCATTTCTCCCTGATTTCAGGTCAAGTACTCTGTTCACTAGAACACCTAGCTTTTTATTTTTAAAATTAAAATTTATGTTTAATTATCAAACTATTTGTCTCTCTTATATGCTGGAAAAACAAAAACAATGGTATATGAATGTAATGGAATACATTAAAGGATCTATGTGCAAAAAATGGCAGCTCTTTTGTGGTGACAAAGAAATGAAACTAAGGGGATGCCCATCAACTGAGTAATGATTGACTATATTGTGGTATATAAATGTAATGGAATACTATTGTGGCAGAAGAAATGAGGAGAGGGTACTTTTAGTGACACCTGGGAAGAGTTGAGCATATTGATGCATTATGAAGTGAACAGAAGAAGAATTTCTAGTGACATCCACATAGTAAAAGAGAACAACTTTGAAAACCTCAAACTCTCTTACCAACAGAATAACTGGCCATGATTCCAGAAGGCCAATAAAAACAATATTGACTTTTCTCATATTTTGGTCAATGATAACCTCAGTGTATGTGTAGGATATTAATGCTGTGTGAAGATGATGTTGCTCAATATAATATCTCTGGTCTCCATCTCTTTCTCTTCATCCACTACATCGTCACCCTTGGAAACCTCTTCCCTAAGGTTCTCCTCTCCCCATGGTGACTTCTTGGGCCACCATTGTGGGAAAGACTCCAGCAATTCTTCACCTCATCCTTGCTTTGATGCTCTCTGGACTCCATCTTCTCCTATCCATGCTGCTAATCATCTTCCTTCCTCTTCCCTTCCCTACCAGTATTTATCTCTCTCTCTCTCTCTCTCTCTCTCTCTCTCTCTCTCTCTCTCTCTCTTTATATATATATATATATATATATATATATACACATACACATAGAGACAGATATGTAGATGGATAGATAGATAGATAGATAGACAGGTAGATATAGTGTTTCCATTTGTATACCACCACAGAAGATGTGCTATTTTGTCCACATGTGTCCTTAACTGTATTCCACTGCATTAATATACCACTTTTTCTCCCCTTTTCCAAAAGTTGGGAGAGAAAATAGTGCTTGTTATGGAAAAACATAAAATTTAATTATAATATGTTCATGTATATAATATTTATATATGTATATTTGTACAGGTATATTATGTGTATGTCTGTATGTTTGTGTATATATGATAGTAGGTGGTGCAGGGGACAAAGCACTGGGTCTGGAGGCAGGAAGACTCATCTTTCTAAGTTCAAAATCTGGCCTTAGACACTTACTAGCTGTGTGACCCTGAGCGAGTCACTTAACCCTATCTGCCTCAATTTCCTCATCTGTAAAATAAGCTAGAGAAGGAAATGGCAAACCACTCCAGTATCTTTGCCAAGAAAATCCCAAATGGGGTCACAAAGAGTCAGACATCACTGAAAACAACTGAACAACAAATATGTGTGCATATATAGATACACATACATATACACATATATGTGTATTATGATATAATATATGATATACCACTTTGTATATTATAATATATGTATAATACTGATATTATACATATATATTATATAAGCTCCATGAAGGTAGAGGTTATAGTACTTGCTTTTCTTTGTATTACTAGAATTTAGTGTAATTCCTGACCCACAGTAAGGGCATAATTAGTATTCTTTCTGATTATCTATCTATTTATCTATCATCTATGTATATTAAACCTTTGAATAATTCTTCTTTGGTTATGATATGGCTTATAATTTTTCTTTCTTTTTATATCTTTTGTATATCTTAAAAATCGATCTTTCGCTACTTTCCTTTTTTTTTCACCTCCAGGATGGATATTTTCTGTGTATGCTTGGCCCAGTTGATCTTCTCATCTTCATTAGTTTAAGTGGCCTTTCCACTTCCTCAGAGAGAACAGGGTGTTTGAGTCCAAATGTGACAGTTCTATTGTCATCAATACTAAGACTAAATTGCTACAGAAACATTGATGAATTTTTTTCCATTTTATGTCTCTTTGTTGTCTCCATTCAACATTCCCCTACAAATGGTCTTGGGGTGTTTTTGTCTTGTTGAATTTCAACTGAAAATTTCTACTGGCTACTTTGTGGGCCCATTGCTTTACATTCTTTTGTGTAGCAATATCACTTATAAATTTTCCATCCTCCTCTGTAATGTTTTGCAATTGAGGTTACGGTTTAGAGCATGACAGATCAGTGCTAGGGTTGGAAGACCTGGGTTCAGATCTTACCTGTTATTTACTAGCTGAGTTACTATGGGCAAATCACTTAACCTCTCAGAGCCTCAGTTTATTTATTTAGCAAATTTGGATAATAATTCCTCTGCTATTTGTCTCACAGGATTGTTTTGAGGTTCAAATGAGACAATGTTTGTAAAGTACTATGTATTGTCCTTAAACCTTTGCTGTCCAAAGCAATTAAAGTGGCAATAATTTCAATGAGATCTATTTCTTGGGCTTCTTAACATGTTTCATAATTCAGAAAGAGTTGATCGTTTCCCCCCATTTCAATTTCTGGCTTTTGTCACAAATGCCCCTCTAAACGAGTTATTCTGTAGTAAACCAGTGTTTGTGCCAAGAAGAGATAAAGAAACAACAGGAAGCCAAGCATACAATTTATATATCTAAATTTGATTTGTTGAATGATTTTTTTTTTATAAATCATAGTGGTCTCAGGATGGTCTGGCAGTGAAGGAATTGGTCAGGAGCAAAGGTCAGTGCAGTATATGTACATCCAGCGCAATTAGAGGTTGTGGGTGGAATAGGAGGGAAGAGGGTGTCCAGGAATTCATTAATGATGACCTTCCAAGAAAAGTAGCATCTCTAGTGTTCATGCCTTCATTCCTCTCCGGGCTCTCTTTCTGACTCTCTGAACTTTTTTTCTCCACTGTGTTCCAACAGGTTTCTCACCCTGGAAGATCACTCCTTGGGTCCAAGGGACCCTTGTGGTCCCTTCCTCTGATTGGTCAGTTCTTCTAGAAGCTTTCATTTTAAGGAAAATGCCCTGGCCAGCCATGTTAACTCTTTCATCCCTCTCTGGCCTCTCTTCCTGACTCTCTACCCTGCTTTCTCCTTCATGCCCATACACTCCCTCCTACCTTGTCCCACCCCCAGATTCTTTTTATGTATTTACCCTCATTAGAATGTAAGCTTTTTCAAGGCAGGGGTTATCTTTCTTTTCACTTGTATTTATTTTCCCAGGGCTTAACACAATGTCTGGAACATAATGAACACTTATTAAAAGTATGTTGGTTTGATATATGGAATTTAAGGATGCTCCCTTATTTCCCATAAGTCCAACAACTGTGATTAATAAGGAGTCAAGTTATTATCTGCTTCTAGGTCCCTGGACTCTAATATGTGAGCCTTTATCTTACTCAAAACCAGACTCCTAGGCCATTTCCAAAGCATGCCTTTGCTGCCCTCCCCTTCCAGTTGCTCTTTATGTGCTGTTTGCTCCTATAGAATGTGAATTTTTTAGGGGAAGGGCTGTTATACTCCTTTTATTTGTATCCTAAGTACTGAGAATACTGTTTGACCTATAATAACTACTTAATAGATGTTTTAATGTTATTTTTCTTTCTGTCCTTCCCTTCTTTCCTTCCTTTCTTCCTTTTTTCTTACCTTCCTTCCTTCTATATGTGTTTTCCTCAAATATAATGCTTTCTCTCTGTTATTTTTAATCCATCCATCCATCCATCCATCCGTCCTTCCATCTGTCTGTTATATCTGTCTGTCTATCTATCTATCTTGTTTATTGTCTCCTCCATTACACCATGTGCTCCTTGAGAGCAAGAATATCTCTCTCTCTCTCTCTTTCTCTCTCTCTCTCTCTCCACATCACTTAGCATATAGCATAAGCTTAATAAGTGCTTGTTGGCTGACTAACTCACGTAGGTTCCCAAATGTGTGCTATGGGATCTTTGAGCACTATGGTTAACGGGTTGAAGTAGGGAAGGAAAGAAGTGGGGAGAAAGGGTGACTCATTCCATGACTGACTTGAGGGCTGTTTGCATAATTAGAACCTGTCCTTCATGACCTTGGCTGTACTCTGAAAAGGTGTCCCTTGAGCAGGTGGTCAGGAGCTTGTACAAAGAAGCATGGTGCCAAAGTTTGTTCATGGCCTCAATTTCTGTTTTAACTATAAATTCTCCTGAGTCAGTCTCAAGACTCTGAAGCAAGAGTTCTTCTCTTTCTCTCTCTCTCTCTCTCTCTCTCTCTCTCTCTCTCT
>NW_020949772.1:2662877-2675712 GCF_900497805.2 Vombatus ursinus
CTCTCTCTCTCTCTCTCTCTCTCTCTCTCTCTCTCTCTCTCTCTCTCGGTGTGTGTGTGTGTGTGTGTGGTGGATCTCTTAGGAAGTCTGGTGAAATCCATAGATCCCTTGTCAAAACAATGTTTTTAAATGCATAAGACAGAATATATAGGATGACAAAGGAAACCCATTAGATTGAATAGCACAAGTTGACATTCATGCAGGACATTTTGCTCAGAATGTATGGATTGAGCTGTCTTGCATCTCTTCGATGAAGCAGCCGGTCCATCTTTTGCCCAGGGCTAGAATAGACTCTAACCCACATGGCTACAATTTGTCTTTGTGAAGAAACTTAAAGAAAACATGGTCAAGAATCACCATACACCTGTATACAGCACATTTATGTTGTTGGTGTGTTGTTCACTTGTTTATTTGTGTCTGACTCTTCATGATCCCATGGACCATATCACACCAATACTTTCTGTGGGGTTTTCTTGGCAAAAATACTAGAATGTCTTTTTTCTCTCCAATGGATTACAACAAACAGAGGTTAAGTGACTTGCCCAGAATCACACAGCTAGTAAGTGTCTGAGGCAAGATTTGAACTCAGGTCTTCTTGACTATAGGCTAGGCACTTTATTCACTGTATCATCTAGCT
The DNA here is from genome assembly GCF_900497805.2 of Vombatus ursinus. NCBI lineage: Eukaryota > Metazoa > Chordata > Mammalia > Diprotodontia > Vombatidae > Vombatus > Vombatus ursinus. Next base: position 2,663,515 of record NW_020949772.1, read on the forward strand.
GCCTCACATTTATGTATACCTATTTTAATCATACATGATGAGAAGATGTCCGGCCCAAGGGTTATTGTTTGTTTGGGGTGGAGAAAGGGTTACTGTTGAAATCATGAATCTTTCAATGCTTCAAAAATGAAATTTAAGAAAGGAATGACAAATCATTGCCCTCTTACCCAGAAAGAGGGTGGAGCAGGAGTTCTTAAGCTTCTTTGTATGTCATTGGATCTTTTGGTATCTTGGTTAAGCCTATGGGCTCTTTGGAAAGAAGGAAAAAAAAGGAAAGAAAGAAGGAAAGGAGAAAGGAAGGAAGGGATGGAGGAAGGAAGAAACAGGAATTTATTAAGTGTCTGACATTATGCTAAGAACTTTACAAATATTATCTCACATTTTCCACATTTTGCAGCTGAAGAAACTGAGACAAACATAATTTAAGTGATTTATCTGGGGGCATACATCTAGTGTGTGTATGAGACTGGATTTGATCTCAGGTATTTCTGAATCTAGGCCCAGCTCTCTACCTATTATGCCACCTAGCTACCTCTTATCTACATCAATAATAAAAGGAAATGCTAAATTTCAGTTAGATAAAAATACAGATGCCATTTTTTCCATCCAAGTTCATGAACCTCTCAAATCTTGGACCCCAGGATAAGAAGTCCTGTTATAGATGGAGAAAAGTAGGTTTGTGGCAGAGTGGAGGAGGGGTCATTAACTCTTATTCAAAATCTAAACCATATCATATCAGCCACTATCACTGAGGATGACTGTCAAGCAGGACAGTCGAGGAGTTGCCAACTGCTCATCCAAATGGGCAGCAGGCAGGCCCACCTGGTGCACAGATAGCAGAGGTAGGGTTGATTAATCAAAGTCAGGACACAAGTATTTGAGGCATGAATAGTGAATTCCCATCCACCAGAGTGAACACTCAGGTAAGAGAGAAGACAGAGCAAACAGCTGACTTTGTAGGCATGATCCTAAATTGTATACACAACATCTCTGACAGGAGTTGATTTAGGAAATCAACTCAAACCCAGCTAATGTCCAATGATGATGGACAAATGACCAATTTAGAGGTTGTGCCTCTGTTTATAGTTATGTTCCCAAATTAACAATTAACTGATTTAAGTGTGGCCTGATAATCTTCATATGTCAACCCAAGTTGTACCTTCTAAAAGAAGCCTTTTCCTGACCACCCAACTATCCATGACTTCCTCTTCTAAATTCTCTGTATTAATTTTGTATCTATATATGTGTATGCTTGTTTTCTCTCCTGATAAAATGCAAGGTTCTTAAGGCAGGGAATTCTTTTTTGAAGGAGGGTTAGGGCAGAGACTTTCCATCTAGCACAGTGCATAGTACACAGCATGCATTTAATCAATGTTGATTGATTACTAAGGTAAGCTAGATTGGAAGTTCCTTAAGGTCAAGCAGTATTTCAATTTTTTTTAATATTCCAATGTCTAGATGACTTCTGGGCACATGTTAAGCATGTAATAAATATTTGTTGATTGGCTGATTTATTAAAAGCATTCTAGTTATTAAAAAATACCCTAAATCAGTATTTATGAAGAACTTTTGTCATTGAGTCATGTTCAGGTGCGTCCTACTCTTCATGGCCGTGTTTGGGGTTTTCTTGGCAAGGGTACTGGAGTGGTTTGCCATTTCTTTCTCTAGCTTGTTTGACAGATAAGGAACTGAGGTGAACAAGGTTAAGTGACTTGCAGAGGGTCACACAGCTACTAAGTTTCTGAGACCAGATTTGCACTCATGAAGAGGAGACTTCCTGACTCTGGACCCAACACTCTATCCCTTTCACTACCTAGCTGCCCATGAAGAATTCACTATGTGACATAAACTGATGAAGGGCTGAGAATGCAAAGAAAAAGAAAAACAATACATTCAATTAAGGAATTGAGAGAAACAAAGTTTATTCAAAAATAAACAATTCAAAAAATGTTGATGGAATGCCAACTATGTATGAGGCACTGTGTTTGGTCTGGGATAGATGACCAAAAAAATTTGAAATAGTCTTCCTCTCAAGTTGCTTACCCTCTAATGGGATGCATAGGGAATATCCAGAGACACATAATACAAGGAGCCAATGCAGCCATCCAACATGTTCTAAGGAAATTTGAAGAAGGAAAGACCACATTAATACTGTTTCCAGGTTCTACAAATATTCCAGTATTCTAATAGCCCCTTAATTAGTCCATGAGGTAATTAAGTGATTAAGATGGGAACACAATTATTGAAGATTGTGTAATTGCTACTTTCCCTACACAATGGTAGTCTTTTGAAAGAGGAGACCACAATTCATATTCACATGCATTTATTTCTTGAGGTATTTATAACATTAACTATCTAGAATCATAGCATATAAGAGCTGGAGAGGACCATGGAAATGTTAACTAGTTATTAGTTATCTCTTTCCTTACTCAAATTATCTTGTATTTATGTATCTGTGTATGGTAGAATATAAGGATAGAGGTTGTCTTTATTTTATTTTATTTTATTTTATTTTATTTTATTTTATATTCATCTCAATGCCCAACACAATGATAATTAAGCTGACTTTTAATAAATGTTTAATGAATTGGACTGAATCTATAATATTAGAAGAATGTAGATTTAGATCTGGAAAAGTGCCCATCATTTTGCAAGTAAGGAAACTGAATTTCAAAGATGCTCAATGACTTGCCTAAGGTCACATTGGCAATAAGTGACAAGCTAAGATTTTAACCTAGTACTACACATCTAAAACTATTTGAACTCTATCACTGCCTCTCAAAAAGCCTTGATTTATTTAAAAAAGTCATTTTTATTTTAAAATTAGATAAACAGATAAAGAAACTGAGGCCTAGAGGAAGAAAACATTTATATAGAGTTGCTTGATGAGTGGCTTGGAACTGTGACTTGAATCCAAGCTCCTTTATTCCCATCTATATGAGGCAGTCAGTCAACTAACATTTATCAAGTGCCTATTATGTGCCAGGAACTATAGTAATTTCTGGGAATGCAAAGGCAAAAAAAAAACAATCCCTGCTCTCACGAAGCTCACTGTCTGATGAGGGAGACAACATGCACACAGCCATATAGGAACAAGATAGAGACATCATCAGTTGGAGTTTAGAGCAAAGGAACCGGCTTGAAAGAGGACCAAGAAAGGCTTCTTGTAGAAGGTGAGATTTTAGCTGAGATCTGAAGCAATCCTGGAAAGTCAGGAGGTAAAAATGAGGAGGGAGAAGATTTCAGACATGGAGTTATGTTTCATCAATCCTGTATATGCCTTCTTCATCCATAATTGGTTGCTTTTGGTCTTCCTCATTAGAGTATGTTACTTGAGAATGGGTTTTGTCTTTAATCTTTCTTTGTATCTCCAGCATTTAGTGTATGCCTGGCACATAGTAGGCCCTTAATGCCTGCTGGATGATTGAGTGTCCATACTTCTATACTATACTCAGAAATCGTAACATCACAGATCGAAAGCTGGAAGGGCCCTCAGAGGTCAACTATTCCAACTTCCTCATTTTGTAGGTGTGGAAACTGAGACCTGGAAGTTAAGTGACTTGTATACTATGATTACACAGGGAATAAATGACAGAAACAGGATTTGAACCCAACTCCTCCAAGTCCAGATTCAAGGCTCATTCTGCTATACTGCACAGCCTTTTATCCAGTTTCTTTAAAATCAGATATAGACATTAGATGTGATGGTGAAAGTTTAAGGTTTAACATCTGAATTTAAATGCTTCAATAATTTTGAGGGTTTTTTTTCTTCCTGTTTACAATTATTCCTTTAATAGGATGTGTTATTAAGTGTGTGGTGGATAGAATTCCAGACCTGGAGTCAGGAAAACTCATCTTCCTGAGTTCAAATCTAGCCTCAGACATTTACTAGCTATGTGACCCTGGGCAAGACACTTCACCCTGTTTGCCTCAGTTTCCTCATCTGTAAAATGAGATGGAGAAGGAAATGATAAATAGCTCTAATATCTTTTCCAAGAAAATCCCAAATGGGGTCATGGAGAGTCAGACACAGCTGAAAAATAAGCGAGAAACCAAGACATTCAGTAATAACTACAAGATAAATGAGATGACCAGGAGTAGAGCCAGAGAAAACAATGGTTCTCAGAATCCCTATGACCCTATGGTCAAATCAGAAACCAGGGGTGCCTGGACAAAAAGCTAAGACTGAAGAGGCAAGGAAAGATCAATGAGAACCCTCCAAGAATACCTGCATCTGGAATAAGCAGTAAAGGAAATGGGGGTGGGGGGTGGGGGGGAATGTACTTCTACTCACCAGAACAGTGTAGAGACAGGTAGAAATCAGAATCAAAGAGATGTTTCCAAAATCCACATTTTTAGCCAAGCATCTATCTTGCAAAGATGTTTCAGCCCTGAATCAGAAGACTTGCAGGTTCATTGTGAACTGACTTTATGACGTGACATCCAAAACATAATACAATAAAAAGACAAACAAAAATTCTGATCTCTTACATTTCATGAAGTGGTGGGTCCAAAACAAGGAGTTAATGGTTCTATTCTACTCTGCTCAGGCCAGGCCATATCCAGAGTATTATGTTCATTTCTACCTAGCACATTTTAATTCAACAAGCATTAATTAAGCACCTACTAAATTCCTAAGCACTATGCTAGATTTAAATCATTAAAACGCAATAAATGAAACTGATCCCTGCACTCAAAGAACTTCCATAATAATGGGGAAAGGGAGAGGGATGCACCTAGAAAAAAGTATATTCACATATATGTCTATCATCTATCTATGTGTATATGTGTAATATACACACACATATATATGTACACATACATACACACAAAAGAAAAAGTAAATAATCTATTGATCAACAGTTATTAAGCACTGACTGTGTTCCAGCCACCATGCTAGGTCTGGGTATATAAATACAGCAAAAGAAACAATCTCTGTTCTCAAGAGAGCTTTCATATTTTATTGGGGCAAGGGGGGGAAGAGAATGGACACAGAAAATTACATATAAAATATAAGGTAAATAATCTGTCAATCAACATTTATTTCCATATCTATTCTGTGGCAGGCACTATGGTAGATGTTCAAGATACAAACACAAAATTGAGAGTTTCTACCTTCAAGAAGTTTACATTTTACTACTAGAAATGACAATATTAGACAAGAAAATATAGGATATATATACAAAATATGCATCGATTGGAAGGGTGCAAACAATTGGAGAATCAGAAAAGGTGTCTTGTAGGAGGTGACATGTATGCTGAGTCCTGAATAAATGTTGGTGTTCAAAGATGTGGGGGTAAGAAAAGAGTGAATTCTAGGCTTGGGGAACAAACTGTGCAAATGGACAGAATGGTGTATGTAGGACATAGCAGATTGAACAGTCTGTCTAGAATAAAGTGGTGAGGGGGAGTCAGGTGTAATCAGTCTGGAACATTAGGGTGGAATGTTAAATGTCAAACACAAGGGCTGCCATTTTTCCCTCTAGAGACAGTAGATAACATCTGAAGGTTCTCGAATAGTAGAGTGACAGCTACACTTTTAGAAAGGACATTTACCGTAATGGTGACCAGAGAAGTGAGGAAATTAGAGCTCATACCATGCAAGGATAAATTGAAGAAAATGGAAATGTTTAATCTGATGACAAGAAGTCTTGAAGGAGAAACAATGTCCTGTCTTTGATAAACCTTCTGAAGGACCACCATAAGGAAGAGGAATTAGACTTTTTTATTTTGTCTGATCTTAGAGGGCAGAATGAGAAATCATAGTTAGAAATGATAGAGATAAATTTCGGTTTAATAAAATGAAAGGTATTTTACCAATTAGGGCTATCTTGTACTATAATGAGCTGTCTCTGAAACTAGTGAATTCTTCATTATTCTGGAAGTTCATATAAGCAAAAGCTGGATGACCACTTGTCAGTGACATTGTAGAAATGCGTTCAGATAGAGGTGCAATCAGAAGGTTGCTGTGGTGCCTTCCAGTTCTATTATTTGCTGTGGTAGTAACAGAGAGGTTCTGGTAATAGTCTCCATCCATTACCCTCAAAGTCTTTTAATATTCCTTCTCCAATGCCCAACATTTCTTCCCAAAGCAAATCTATCCAGTCAGACCTTTAGGGTCAGAGCCTGGGCATGCTTCCACAGGAAAAAAGGGAGACAAGACGGGATACATTGAGGCTCTTTAGACCATAGCAAGAAGAGCAAATAATTAAAAGAAAAGCAGGGCTTCAGAAACATTTGTTCAAATACAATTATAAAAACAACTAAATGGCACAGTGGATAGAGTGCCAAGGCTGAATCCAGGAAGACTTGAGTTCCAATTCAACTTTAAACATTCTCTATGTGACCCTGAGCAATTCATTTAATCTTTGTCTACTTCAGGGGTGCTATGAAGATCAAATGAAATAATACTTAGGAAGTGTTCAACATAGTGCCTGGTGTGTAGTAGGGTACTTTAAAAATGCTAGCTATATTAATGTTATAAATGTTAAAGCATCCATTAGCTTATTGAAGCACACACACACACACACACACACACACACACACACACACTCACACACACATACACATTATTAGCTGAGGTTTGGAACCTGCAAAGTTTCCAAGGATCTGTGATTTCATTGATGTGGGTATCTTACCAAAAATGCAGATCACACTATCACACTCCATCTCTTCCTACCCCCTGCATGATTTTTGTCTATATGCTCTTAATTTGCTACAACTTGCTCTTTTTCCCATTTATTTCTTGTCTTTCCCATCAGAGTATGAACTTGTCAAGAGGAATTGTTTCCTTTATTGTATTTCTATCCCAGTGTCTAGTACTTAGTAGTCACTTAATAAATGCCTGTTGACCAATTGATTTGTTGGTTGCCGTGGATATCCATCCATTCTCTACAATGGTCTGGAGTTGGGTTTAGATCTTGACATTGTCCAGCTCCCAGTAGAACACTCAGGCTGTCTATCCATTATTCTTTACTCTCACTATATGACTATCATTTTACCCCTCTGATCATGTTTCTCTAATGACAGCCTTTATACCCATTTTCCTGTATAATCTTTGTTTGTTGACTATCCTCCACCAAGCCTACTTGGATGCATAAACATGGTGGGGAAGTGAGCCTGGACTCTTAAAGACTATGCCAATAGAGCACCCACGGTAGCAAGTTCTACCATTCTGTAAAGACTTTCATTACACTACTGGCACCAAGATATAACTGCTTACCAACAGTCAAGCTAAGTAATTTCTTCACAGGTAGCCAAACTACTTGGAGATGAATCTTCTATCCAGGCAGTGCATGAAACCAAAATAATATAAAATAGTCCTTGGTTCTGTGTGACTCAATTCTACCTCAGCAATAATGATGGCAGAGTGGAGATAAAGGAAGCAGAAGGTGCTAAGAATCGCATAATGTTTTAGACTATCTGAAAACATAGGGTGGTAGTGTGGCATAGTGGATAAGGAACTGGCCTTAAGGCTGAAATACATGCGTTCAAATTTCATGTCGGTTACATCCCAGCTGTGTGACTTTGGGTAAGTCACTTAACCTCTCAGTGCTTTAGGAAATCCTTTAAGACTGTAAGGTGTAGAAAATGTGTGGAATTGCTTGTAGAGGGAATTTTCTCATCCCAAATTCCTCTTTATTAATGAAATTACAGGTCCTGTCCTTATCCCCAAATCATTGATCAATCAATAAAGCATTTATTAAATGCTTACTATGTGCCAAACACTGTGTTGGGTTCAGGGAATAGAAATAAAAAGTAAAAACAATTCCCACACCCTCAATGAGCTTACATTCTAATTTGGGGGTTATAGATCCATACACATATGTATATGTGTGTATAATATTTACAACACACATTATATAAAATGACATCACCTAAGCTACATTTGTAGGTACATATGTATTTATCTCAGGACATACAAGATAAATGCAGGGTAAAGGAAAAGTAACCTTAGAAGGAAAGGCACAACTTAGGTGTTTGATGCTATTTTAAATGTGAGATTTTTGTCTAATACTAATCAGTGTCTATATTCCTGGGCTTTGGACACACAGAGAGGAAAACAAAATGTTAATACTGTTCTTTTTTACTAATTAAAACAGGCAATATCTATTCCTGGCATTGTAAATCCCAATCAGCATAATTGATGGAAAAAACAGATAACATTGCCAAAGCTATTTAGTCATGGGGGAAAAAAAGACAAGAGAGTCATTTACTTTCCATATTCAACCGTAAATTTTAGTCAGATTTTCTGAGTTCCTAAACATTAAGTGCACCAAAGGAGTAACTAAGTAATAATTGTAAATTAATAAGCTACAAAACATAAACATTCCATCTGAGAAACTACCAAATCTATCTATCTATCTATCTATCTATCTATCTATCTATCTGTCTGTCTGTCTGTCTGTCTGTGTGTCTATCTATCTATCTATCTATCTATCTATCTGTCTGTCTGTCTGTCTGTGTGTCTATCTATCTATCTATCTATCTGTCTGTTTGTCTGTCTGTCTGTCTGTCTGTGTGTCTATCTATCTATCTGTCTGTCTGTCTGTCTGTCTGTCTGTGTGTCTATCTATCTATCTATCTATCTATCTATCTATCTATCTGTCTGTCTGTCTTTCTTTCTGTCTCTTATCCAGCTAGCTAGCTTTTTGTCTGTTTATGTAAAAGATACATCTCTTTATCACATACATTAGCAAATTTGATCCTCACCTACCTGTAATGTTGACAGAAATGCTATTTTTTTAATTTTATGCATGAAATAATAGGATCAGGGGGTTTAAATGTTTTTCCCTCAGAAGACAGAAGTAGGCGAAATGAGTGGGAGTTGTAAAGTCTTTATGTAAAGAAAACAATTCCCGACAATTATCCTTTACTAAAGTAGAAAAGGCTATCTTAGGAGTTAGTAACATCGTAGTTTCCCTCAGAGTAGAGACTGGATAACCATTTGCTGGGTATGATGCAGGAGGAATTCGTGTTTAGGTATGAGTCTACGAGTTGGACTAAATGACTTCTGCAGACCCTTCTTATTCTGAGATCTTGCCCAAAATCAGTTGAGAGTCAAGATTAGAACTCCTAGGCAATCCACCAATCACCAATAATTTACTAATCCCCATACCTTTGCCTCTAAAGTATTCATTGAACTTGGATGTTGCTGCATGGGTGGTTTGGGGTTTAGGGATTAGTTTAATTATTTCTTAAGACACTGTCTGCAACATGAACAAACTTTCCATTTTCATTACAAGATTCCTCCATCTTCATGTCCTGGTGTTGTAAACATATTCCCAAATGAAAATCTTGTACTGAATGTCATCATTCCTATAATGTGCCCAATTCCCAAAACAGACCCCTTTTCTCGAGTATTTCTCTGTGCAATACACTAAATAAACTCCAAGGAAAAGTCTACCAGAGAAGAAAATGGATGGAAATTGGGCCCATAATGAGATACTGTATCACAAATGACTGTAAATTAGATTGTCAGTTCTGTTTACAATTTTCCATCGCATAGTGTCTTATAATTATGTCTATTTAATTATTCTATTCATGAGATTTTTCAATAAGGATATTTCACTGTGGCCAAGAAAGTTCATTTGGAAGCTTTCATGCTTGCAGGCTAGAGAGTGAAGTGAGAAGGTTTTTAAGAATTTATTAGGATGAAGTATGACAAGGTCTACTGATTCAAGAGCCAGTTCTGGAATCAGGAAGACCTAGGTTCAGATCCTACCTCTGACATTCAGCAGCTGTGTGATGGTAGGTAAGCTTAGTTAATCTCTCTGAGCTCAGATAATTCTCTAAGACTGTAAATTGTAGACAGAGCATGTATGTAATTAGCAGCATGCTGGTAAATATTTAACCTCATCCCTCCCCCCCCAAAAAAAGTACACAAAATACTTTAAAGTTTAAGCTACATTATTATAATTTTCCCTGTCACTTTCTTAAATCTACACAATAAAACAATAAATCCATCCCTGATCTGTAGCATATGCTGATTTCTGAGGTGTAAATGTTTACATGGAAAACTTCATGATGGGCTCTCATCAGTCAGTTTCAGCTGACTACAACACAACCTCAGACGCAATTGTCTAAGACTTGTGTACTAGATTATGGGTTATAATCTATTTTTGGAGAAGTAATTTTCATATCTCGAGGGTTTTTTTGTTTTGTTTGGAGGAAATCACAAGTCTTTCATTTACTTCCACATATTTAAATAAGCTCAATGGCTTGAAGACAGTAAATAACAAGGATGGTAAGTGTATAGGGTAGAGTTTATAGAGTAGAATGCCTGAAATGTTGATCAGAACTCTAGCATACACAGTCAACCAGACAGATCATTTATTGTTTTAAAGAAGAAAGCAAAATCAAAACTCAGGAAGTCAATGTACCTAGAAGCTTTTCTGAGCATTCTTGAGGTCTGACAATCCTCTGAACCTAAACCCTGACATCACCCAAAGATTGGGGGGGGGGTGGATAGAAAGTCTAGCTTCTACTAAATTCAGCAAATCTCTTAATTAGATCACCTTTGCTACTATCCACAGAAGTTTGCCTTGATGTGACAGAGGAAGATTTGCTACAAGAGGTAAGCTGTAGTGATACTGAGCCTGATTTACAAGCAGAATAGTGTCACCTGCCTAGCAGAGATTTACAGCAGTTGTTTCAATGATGAAATTGATGATGATAAAAAAAAAAAAGAAACAGGTAGTTAATGCTGGAGGGACTATGAGAAAACAGGCTCACAGATAAAATGTTGATGCAGCTGTGAATTGGTCCAACCATTCTGGGAAATAATTTAGAATGAATTTTTTAAAATGCTAAATTTTTCATACCCCTTGTTGTAGAGATTCCACTACTGGGCATTGAATTCAATTCAGTTCAATTCAACAAGCATTAATTAAGCTACTACCTGTTCCAGGTCTGTACTTCTGCTAGTCATGGGGATAAAACTATTCCTGTCCTCAAGGGTTACATTTGTCTTAAGGAATACACAGACAAGTAGATAGCTAGCTGGCTAGATAGATATAGATATATAGAAATAGATAGAGATGCAGTAGTCTGGAGAGAAAAGAGAAGTGGTAAATTGGAGAAGCAGAGCAGTCTTTCTATTGAATATGGAACTTAAGCTAAATTTTGGAGGAATTTCATGAGGCAATGGTGAGGAGGGAGTGTACTCCAAGCTTTAGGGAGAGTGAGCAAAGACACAGATTAGAGATGGTATGTCACCTTCCATTAATATCCAACAGTTCAGTTTGGCTTGAATATATACTATTGGAAGGTGATTAATGTGTAACAAGCCTAGAAATGTAGGTGGGAACCAGGCTGTGAAGACCATTAAAAGCTAAACTGAAGAGTCTCCATTTTGTCCTAGAGGCAAGAGGGAATTATTAAAACTTCCTGACTAGGGGAGTGACCCAGGCAGACCTGTGATTTAAGAATCACCGATTTCTGTTGTGCAGATGATAGATTGGAAAGGGAATAGACTGGAGGCAGGGAAACCGATTGGGTGACTATTGAAATTGTCCAAGTGAGAGGAGATGAGGGTTAGAATTAGGGTTAGAACTAGTTGGAAGCAAATGGAAGCTGTATTATTGAGGTAGAAGGAACAAATCATAATGACTGATTGGCCCATAGTCGTTCCAAGTTTTCATCTTAGTTACTCAATGACCAAACCACTTGATGTCATAATTGAACTTTCTGTGGGAATTATGGATACACTTACTCCTTGGTCAACTCAAGGTAGAACTCAAATTATACCTTTTCCAGATCCCTAGCATGGCTTCTGGGCATTAGGAAAATATCAGACTCAAAGCCCTTTGGTAGATGTTTTATTATTAAGTATCATTCTCTCAATAGTATGTACTGTTTACTTACTAATGATAGGATGTCTATCTTTAAGGCTATATGCAGAATTCAAGCACACTGATCTACTTCTGTGTAGAGCTGACCGCATTATGCCAAGGACATAAGACCAGGGCACACTGAAATACAAGTCAAAGAAGGAAGCAACTTTTTGACATTGGGCAGAGACTCAGGGCAATTTCTAATTGAGTAGTTCCATAAATGTGCTCACCTACTAACATCAATTTGGTACCTCCTCATAAAGAAAGAATGATGAAAACAGCACCATATAGAGCTAAGTCCTTTGAGGTCCATCAATGATAGATAGATAGATAGATAGATAGATAGATAGATAGATAGATAGAT
>NW_020949772.1:2675722-2702222 GCF_900497805.2 Vombatus ursinus
GATAGATAGATAGATAGATAGATAGATAGATAGATAGATAGATAGATAGATAGCAATAGAGATATATGTACAGATAGATGAATAAATAGTGATATAGATAGATCTATATAGATATATAGGGCAGCTAGATAGTACCATGGATAGAACAACAGCAACAAGTTTCAAGTCAGGAAGACCTGAGTTCAAATATGACCTCAGACACTTACTAGTTGTGTGGCCCTGGGCAAGTTACTTAATTCTGTTTGCCTCAGTTTCCTCATCTATAAAAAGAGAAGGAAATGGCAAACCACTCCAGTATCTTTGCCAAGAAAACCCCAAATGGAGTCACAAAGTGTTGGACATGACTGAAAAAAGACTAAACAAAAAAAGATAGATAGATGTAGATAACAGCATTTAAATATTCTTGGTTTCCTCTCTAATCACATATTTTGCTTTATGAGCTTTAAAGCATGATTTTGAGAAGGGGTCTATAGCATTCACCAGATTTTCAAAGGGGTCCAAGACATTAAAAAATGGTTAAGAACCCATGTTATATTATTCACTATTTTTTGTTTAGCGGAAATAAATGAGAGAGCAGGATTGGTAAGGGATTCACCAGTGAGTGACTCTCTGTGGCACCTGGAGGTTAAATACAACAACTTCATCTGGGCTTGATTTTTGTTGAGTGTGTGTGTGTGTATGTGTGTGTGTGTGTGTTTCATTTTCAAGCTTCTTAAGAAAAGACTCTATAGCCCCTTCTAAAATTCTATAGGTTTCACTATAATTTTATTTTGAAGAAAAAAATCTTAATTTTTTGGGACTCTTTCATGAGTTAAATTCCTTTTTTACGTGCACCTGTTTTTATGCTAATTTCATAACTTTATAAAATACAGAAACAAGCAGTCTGCCTTTGCTGAATTCCATTACACCTGGACTTCCCCCCATTTTAATTGCTGCATTGCAGCATCTTACCTTGAAGTTATGCTAATGAATAAAATCTAATTCTCTCATGCTCAGCTAGTTTACCTATTGCCCACTTAGATCATCTTCTTTTGTTGCATTTCTCTGTTTGTTGAGGGGAGTTTCAGTTCAGATGGATAGTATGGATTTTGAAGTTCTATACTGTTTCTATAAGACATTGGAGTTAAATGCCCACCAAGGAATTCTGATAGTAAGAGTGCCCGATGGCCTTGCAAACAATTTGCTTTTTCAGGGAGTCATAGTCACATAATATCTGCTTAATGGAGTTGACTCTGATCAGAAGCAGTCAAGTATTCTTGGATACTACAAACAGCTATTTTTACTTAGCATAGTCTCTTTAAGTAAACAACACATAAAAACAATGGAACAAATATGCATGACAATGAGACATTTACCAGGGGACTTTAAGCCTGCTATTCTTTTAAATCTCAAAAGCTACTCAAATATAAGGGTAGTCCAAACCCAGCAGCTTGAGAGACTGTAAATTTGAGTCCTCTCTTGAATGTATATGCAAAGTTGTGCTGGAGTCAGCTCATACCAGCTCTTAAGGGCCAATTCTTAAAATTTCAGTGTGAGCATTTACACCTTGAAAATCGACAAATACTGAAACACTATAAATAGGTGCTGGATTTAGTGTTGTGTTGATTGTCTAGACTTAAGAAAGTGGTGGAGCAAATATTAATGCTGTGGATTAAACTTAAAAGTGTCTCATGCATATATTCCCCCACCTCCCATCCCCCCCACCCTGAAAAACTGGTCATTAAACATTTATCAGCACATGCCTGAATTATCCATACAGACGCCATAATATGTTTCACTCACACTTCCAACAGGATTGGCCATCAGGTGACATAGCTAAGACAATGTCTGGAAGAACTCTGGAGAAGAGACTCATAGCATTGGCAGGGAATAAAGAGAGGTGCCTATATGGAGAAAAGGTAATGAAGTTTGGAGAATGGATGATGGTTGCTCTGGACCTTTTCTCAAAATGGTGAATCCAGAAAGAACTCACTAATTTGAAAAAGAGGCTGCAAGGGTGGAGGAAGAAAGCAGTTCAGGCATGAGAGTGAAGTCCAGAGAATAAGTTGTGAGAAAAATGCTACAAAGAAAAGCTTTTTTAGGGGCAGCTACGTGCTGCAGTGGATAGAGCATTGTCCCTGAAGTCAGGAGGACCTGAGTCCAAATCCAGCCTCAGACCAAACACTTGACGTGTACTAGCTGTGTGACCTTGAGCAAGTCATTTAACCCCTATTGCCTCACTAAAAAAAAAAACCAAAAAAACCAACATTTTTAAAGAAAATGTCATTGCATAGTAACATTGACTTTTAAAAGAAGGAAAATTTTAAATGATGGAGGCATTCACTAACCAAAGCAAATGTGTTACTATAAGACAAGTTAAACACACACACATATGCATACACACAATGTGATTTTTCTCTTAGAGTGTAAGATTCTCAATACTACGCAGACATTGCCTTATCTTTGTCCAAAATGACCCATGGAAATACAAATAACACATATCTACAATTCAAAGGCAGTTCTTAAGAAGTCATATTTGTTCATCTATTGGTGAAGTGTCCAGTAACAGTATATTTCTGCTACAGGGGTAAAAAAAAGAAATGATACCTACTACAAAGTACCTCGGCATAGTGGTTGCCATGTTGCATTTGCAATCAAGAAGACCTTGAAATTTTACTTTCAATAAGTCACTTGACTTTTCAGGGCCTCAGTTTCTTTATCGATTAAATATCCTGTAGAATCAACCATTGGAGCTCTTGTGAGAATCCAATGAAATATTCTCCATTTAGTTCTTTGAAAACTTAAAGCCTCATTTAAATGTTAGCTGTTATTATCAGACCTCTTAGAGGTTATGGTAAACTTTCCTACCCTTCTAATTTAATTTTAAATGATGAACTCTGAATGACTGGACACATTCCTCTGCTATAACTTCCTAACATTAGAACAATGCTTTGCCACTGTCTCAAATCTAATATCACATTTGATATTCACAATAACCTTGTGAGATAAGTGACATAGGGATTATGTCAATTCAAGCATGAATCAGTCCATTAATACTCGAATTTACTTAGCTCCCCTGTGGAATGCAAGCTTCTTGAGAACAGAGACATGTTTCATTTTTGTCTTTGTATTTTCTGAGCCTAGCATAGTATCTGGTACTTAGCAAGGATTTAATAAATGTTTAATAATTGATCAATTGGATGATTTTCATTGCACAGATGAGGAAACTGAGACCAAAAAGTATAGAGATCCTTCATCTACAGAGTTAGAAAATGACAGAAACTCATTGTTATTGAAAGGGACCTCAGACATCAGCTAGTCTCTCATATTAAAAAAAAATATGTCCTCCAAAGTAACCACAATGAGAAGTTCTCCAGCCTCCACTTGAAAATCTTTAATGAGGGGAAAATATTGACTTTCCCAGTTTGTATTTGAAGGTCTGGCAAGTGAAAGAGGGAATAGCCTTTTTATACTTGGCCCAAAAGGACAGAACTAGGAATAAGGGAGCTTTGGAAGATGAAAAGAGTTAAACTTGATTATGGGGAAGGGGAACAAAACAAATAATTAAAACTTCCTAATAATTAGAAGTTAACCAACAGGGGAATCAATTTTCCTTGAGAGAAAAGTTCTCTTCCGGCATAGGTCGGATGACCTCATGCTAGCTTGGCTAAAAAAGGAATTCCTGTTGAGTAATGGATAAGATTCAAAGTCCTCTAAGGATGTTTCAACCTTTGAGATTCCATGACTCTCATTCTACTCTGAAATGAACATTCAAACACGAGACAAAGGAAAAGGGAAAAAATACCAGGTAGATAATAATGAATCTAAAGCATCAGGAGACCTGAGTTATTATGCAAAAGTGTTACAAAATGAAATATCCTTCCAAACATCCATTGCTGGCCTGAATCATTTATTATTCCTTATTCTGTTCATACTGACTGCAAAATCTGCAGAAAAGATCTATGAGGACAGAAAGAGTAGGAACTGGGGTTCACAGTCTCTGCCATTCTCCTTTTCAGTAATGTTCTTTTGCTTCTTTTGTTATGAGGTGAAAGAGATTCCAGTTACTGGACACATAGGAAACCTGGGTTGATATACCCTCTCTGTTATATACATTTGTTATGATAGTGGTTCATAGGGTTAGAACTGGAAAGAAACCTTAAAATCATCTCATTCAACAGCTCTGATTTTGTAGTTGATGAAAATAATACCTAGAAAGATTAAATTACTAGCCCATGTCACATAGGCAATAAAAGATGGGCGCTGTATCCCTCCTAGATAATACTAGGATCAATAAAATGAAGAACTGGAAATATTCTTCTCTACTAGTCCCCTCCCTGTTCTAAATGTGTACGATTCAAAGGTTAAGTGGTGTCCCCAATACCAGCATTCACATTGAGCATCTGCATCAGCTCTGGGATTAAAAGGTGTGCCCACAGAGTTTCACGTGAAGATGACTTAACAATAGGTCTTGATCATAAAGTCATAGCTGGTGGGGACCTTAGAGATCATCTGGTAAAACCTCATTTGAAAGAGAGGAAAACTAAGGTTCAGTAACTTTAAGTGACCTGGCAACTTGGGGATCACCCAACTAGTAAGGAGCAGAATTTGGTATCTCTCAAATTCAGCTTGACCCCCTGGGCTTGACCACCTGAGGTTGCCCAACCAGGAAGTAGGGGATCTTCTCTTTTGCCTTTGTATTTCCAATGTTTAGGATAACACCAGGCAGTTAAGTGGCACCACGGGTAGAATATTGGGTCAGAAAGACTGACTAGGTCAATTACTAGCTGTGTGACCCTGGGCAAGCCACTTAATCCCTATTTGCCTCAGCTTCCTGAACTGTAAAATGAGAATAATAATAACATTAGAATGATTGACACTTAAATAGGTGATTTTTTCTCATCTTGCACATAGTAGGTGTTTAATAAATGTTCATTAAGTGACTAAGAATTAGTAGGTAATAGAGATGGGATTTGAACATGGCTTCTCTAAATCCAAATCTTTGACTTTCCTGCTTCAGTGGGTATGCTCTCTCTTAGAAGAATGGTACAAGACAAATTCACCTGATTTCATTGCTGTTCTGGGTCCTTGTTTTGCTCCAATCCAGGAAAAATAAAGCCATACAGAGAACTGCAACTCAGGCAACTGGTTCTATCCATGCAAGAAGCTATTTCTGGATGGTCCCCAGGTGTCAGGGGCTATGCATAGGACCATGAATTTAAAGTTAGAAGGGATCTCAAAGGTCAGGTAGTCTACCACCTTCATTTTATAGGAGAAGAAACAGAGGTCCATGAAGTGACTTGCTCAGAATTTCCAGTCAATTCTTCATTTCCAACCATCTGTTCTGCTTGGTTTCAACTGCACAAACATCATGCCCTCCTCCCCCTTTTCATTTTCCTTTTGTGTATTGTTTTCCCCCATTGGATTGTAAATTCCTTGCGAATAGGGTACTGTCTTTCTTTTTCTCATTTGTATCCCCAGTGCACAGGGTCTGGAATGTAGTAGGTAAGTTTAACCAATGTTTATTGACTATTGAACTCTCTTCCTGCACAGGGTGATCCATTCCTGATAGAGAGAAGATAAAATCTCTGAAAATACCATTTCAACACCATGAATAAAATCCTGACTGCAAAATTTGTCAAATCCCTTGGAAAATGTCCATATGCTGCTATAAGTCCTACTGCAGACCATTTGATAAACAGAGCCACAAGCTAAGTTGGCTTATTAACACAGGAGAGGAAGATTCTTTGACAGAATCATTTACCATTTGCTTGGAGGTAAACAGCTTCTAGGACTCTCTTCAAAAATTTCTGCTTGTGGAAACTGGAGCCAAGAGAGAATTAAAACAAAAATAAACATAATAGCTCAATCTTTGAGGTTGTAGCGATGGAATTATTGTGTGTAGGAAATAGTCCCAGATTTGGAGTTAGCAGTTCTGGGTTCAAATCTAGATTCTGCTACATAAGCTGAGTGACAAATTCTGCTGTCATTTAATGTTCTTCATAATCTGGCTCCAGCCTACATTAGCACATTACTAAGCATTTAGAACTAGTAGTTAACAAGTCAACACACATTTATAAAGAGCCTAATATGGGCTAGGCTACAAAGAAAGGCCAAAAAAAAATGCTTTCTCTCAGAAAGATTATAATCTAATAGGGGAGAAAACACATAAACAACAACATACAAACAAGCTATAGACAAGATAAATTGGAGAAAATCAACAGAGGTGAACACTAGGATTAAAGGGTATCAGGAAAGGCTTTCTAGAGAGGGCATAAACTAGCTGACGCTGTTGTCCAGACATCATCCACTCAGCTATGCTGCCTCATACTGTGTTCTTCCTAAACTGGTCCAGTTACTTTGGGCTACACATGGCATTCTACTTCCTACCTCTCTACTTTTCCAGAGACCATTCTTCATACAAGGAGTGCATGTCATTCTCATCTCTGCCTTGTGGATGATTCTTTGTCTCCTTCAAAGATAATCTCTGATTCTTCCATGTGATAGTGAACACACCTACAATTTCTCTGAAATTGTTTTGTTTTGAAAATATTTTAGTATTAATGACAGAAGGATTTGCTATAACCATTTACTTATTTAGGGGCAGTTAATGACATAGTGGATAGAGCACTGGTTCTGGAATCAGGGAGACCCCAGTTCAAATCTACCTTCAGATACTTACTGGCTATGGAACCCTTATCCAGTCACTTAACCTCAGTTTCCTCATCTATAAAATGGAGATAATAATTTTACCCATTTCCCAGGGTTGCTGTAAGGATCAGATAACATAATATTTGTAAAAAGCACTTAGCACAATGATTGACACATAGTAGGCTCTATCATTTCTGTGTACATATCATTTCCTTGGTTCACCTTATCCTTCAATAGGTTCCAAGGTCCTTAAGGGCAAAGACTGTCTCCTTTTGTTCGCCTTTGTATTCCTATCTCCTAGCAAAATGCCTTACAGTTAGTAAATACTGGTTGAAAGAATGCATGGCATTGGGCAAGTTAATTAATCCTTTAATTAATTCATTAATTCTCTCTGGGCCTCAGTTTCCTCATATGTCAAGTGACAGCTTGGATTTGATGACCTCTAAGGTCTGAATCATCTCTCAATCTGGTCTTCTGCCTCTACAATATCGCTATTAGGATAGAAAGTGTATACTAAACCTCCTCCAACATGTACATACCAGCCTCAAAGTGTTATCTGAGGGATGGTGAAATCCCTGTGATAGGGAGGCTAGAAGGTTTAAAGACAGTATCTAGCTATCTATTTCTCACTCTTCTCCTTTATAACTAGCAGGATGGTTGGGGTATATGTGTGTGCTGATGAATGGCAGAAGCTCAACTAATTAGGTCACCCAGTGGTGAAGCAAGTAGAACATTCTCATCCCTTCCACCTACCTCACTTTACACCCCCAAGGAAGCAGCCATCCTTCCATCCTTAACACTTGAGGAATGGGATTCTCAGTACCATCTGTCTTTGTACAAGTAAGTCCTTGGAGATCAGCAGGAGAGGTTCCTGGCTGAAGGCCATAAACTCCAGGGGACCGCCATTTTTCTTATCCATCTTCTTTTCCTGACTGGTAATGATTTGACAGGATTTGGCATGCTTTTTTCTAGCACTGCTATTTCTTTAGTACCTACCTGGCGCCCTCCTCAACCAGCTCGGAAGGCAATCTGAATGACTATGAGCTGTGATAACAACCTTTAGATCCCCACCTGGTGAATAGCCAAAAGACCACATGGTGCCAGGAGCTGGGAAAAGGTAGGGAGACTGACTAGGCTTATTATTTTTTAAAGAGGGTTGTTCACTGTAAGGTTATGAGGCAGCTGCTTTCCATAAAGTTGACAAGTAAATAATGTTACATCCCTGGACAGCTCATAGAGGCAAAATTACATAAAGGAAAGAAGATTATCCTTGCAGTCAAGAGGGTCTATATTCAAATCCTGCCCTTGATACATGACACTTCACAATTCACTTAACCTCTCAGCCTCAGTTTTATCATCTGGAAAATGGGGAAATAATATTATCTACCTAAGGATTATGGTTAGAGAGTGAGTGAGAGCATAGATATAGAGCTGATAAGACCTTAGAGGCCATCTGGCCCAATTGTTTTACTTTACCGATGAGAGTACTAAGGACAGAAGAAGTCAAATTACTTGTCCAGGGTTACACAGGTAGGTCAGAGACATCTTTCATATAAAAGTGCATTATAAACCTGTAAAGTTTTATAGAAATGTGAGCTATGAAAAAGTCCAAAAGCATTTAAGTATTTACTTTCTGCCAGTCACTGTGTTGGGGGCAAGGCATACAAAATCAAACAGTTCTTACTTTGAAGAAGATTATATTATACCAGGGATGAGAACATGCATACATCTCTCTTTTTCTCTCTCTGTCTCTCTCTCGCTCTCTATGTGTGTGTCTATAGATAAATATATATATATATATATATCTATAGACACACACATACATTTTTTAAATGCCTTATTTACATGCTAGACACTGTCTAAGCACTGGAAATACAAAAAAAAGGCAAAAGACAGTCCTTGCCCTCAAATCACTTACAATCTAATGGGGGACACAACATGCAAACAAATCTATCCAAAGTAAGCTATATACAGAATACATATTAAATAATGAACAGAGGGAAGGCACTAGAATTAAAGGGGTTGGGAGAGGCGTCTACTAAAAAATGATATTTCAGTTGGGACTTAAAGGAAGTTTTAAGGCCAGTAACAGTCATGTTATATAGTAAGAATTACTTGGGACAAGAAATAATTTTATATGGTTTCATTTTTTTTTTCAATGTAATGGTCATGTGCATGTACTTTTGCTGACATTAGACTGACTTTGAATATCTGACTGACCAGATGAAACAGGACTGACATGCTTTTAGTAATTCCTCTGACTGTTGAGTGCTGAGGTTTTTGCCATATCCACATGATTAATTGTTGGGTTTTGATGTGTTTTTAATTCTAGAGTATTAACAATGAACATTTCTCCAAGCAAACATGCTAAAAGCACACTTCAATGGCTATTAGAAATATTGCAGCTATTGCTGGTCTGGGGAAAACAAGTTTTTCAAGGATGATTCAATCTCACAATAAAATAAGATAAATGACTCCAACAAAAGCACAAAAAAAATCAAAAAATATAAAAAATTATAAGATCTGACAAACTATTGCTTTAAAACAGTGGAATTAACCCCCAGACTACAAACAAATACCTTTACAGAAACCTGGAAGCTTGATGGGTTGTGGCTGATGCCTTTGCAATATGTCACAGATATCTTAAAGCTAGAAGAACAGTGAAAAGACCAGTAAAAACAGAATACTACCCATTGTTAAAAAGGAATAAAATGGAGCAAGACAGCATAAACTTTGGAGTATTAAAGATTGGAAAAGGGTAATTTTTACTAATGAAACTCACCTTTTTCATTTAAAGTTATTTTAAATTATTTTAGATTTCTAAGTTATTTTAGATTCAGGGGGAATTTGGGTGAATCTTTAACATCTGCACATCTTTGTCAGACAATAAAGCATCCATCCCCCCAAAAGAGTTTGGGAATTTGTTACAATTTCCAGTAGATCTAGAAGTCTTATTCCCATTAAGTGAAAGATGAATTCTCATGAAAATACTGATATAAAATTGGAACTCCCTTGATTTTCCTATCCACTAAAATAATTTTCTTCATTAGATCAGAACACTTTTTTGATTGAATCAATTAATTAGAAGAGTATAATAAACAGGTTTTATGTACTTCCTTGAGTTAATAAAAGTCATTTTATAATAGACACGCATGCCCTGAGGAATGTGTGTAAAGGATAGAAGCTATATGAGAACCAGAGAAAGATTCTAAAGGATGAAAGTGGAAACAAAGGAGTAGGGTAATACAGAGATGATTCAGGAACTGATTGCCCTTGAACAACTTGTGAAAAGAGAAAAAGAAGATGGATCTGAGCTGTGGCAGAGAAGAAAGATATCGAGAACCACCAGTGGCTCAATAGACATTGGGGAACAAAAGAGCCCAGATGATACCAGGAGTACACCTACCTACTAAAGGACTGAGGGAAATCCTAGAAGGTAAAACATTTCCCTGCTTTCCACTTATTGTTCCTTTCTATTCACAGACATCATCACATCATCTGCTATTTTGTTACTCAAACATTTCTAGTAACTTGATGTTTTTCTCAACTACAGAAAGGTCAGGGATTAACTAGAGAGATATATAAATGTAAATTTAGGCAGAGAGTCTATAATCTCAGCCTAAATGTATGAAATTTTCCTAGCTGGGGGCTCAGAACAAGCATGATCAAATTTGTAACTTTTCATCTCAAATAAATACCCTAAAACTATGTAAGCAAGAACCACGTGGACCTTACAGCCCTAATCAGGGCTAATTAGGATAACAAAGTATAACTCTGGGAAGATGAATCCTTCTAGAATTACATAAATTCTCAACTGAGAATGGAATACTATAAATATGACCTTGCACCACACCACACATGATAGAAGGCTAAGAAAATTATTCAAAAGATGGATATAAATATGCTTCCATAACCTAGAAACCCATCCAATGTAAACCTCATTTGAAAGCCTATGGACTATAATCAAGGCTAGACTTGGATTAACAGACTATTTGTCAAAGAAGTTCTTAATATTCGAAGTGATGTGTGGTGTCATGATAAAGAATGAAAGAATATGTTTCAAAATCTTGTGAATTCAATGCCAAACGTTTTTTTTTAAAGGTGTTGCAAGCAAAAGGAAGACAAATCACATATTATTTTAATGTAAAAAAAACTATAAAGCTCATTATGAGACAAAAATTCAATTATTTTAATTTTCCTCCAATAATTCACATACCACTGTAAGTATTTACAAAATTAACATAGACAAAATGAATAAAAGACAGTGGGGGCAGTGATAGTTGGGGGAATAGGAAAGGACATATATGAAAGTGAAAATGGATATTCTAAGAGGCACAGGTAAGGAGGGAAAGAATCACAGGCAAATCTATGTAAAGGGATAAAAGCAAGAGATTTAATTTCCTATGTGAGGAACAAGAAGGTCAACTTACCTGGACTTAAGTATAAGTAAAAAATAATGTAGGTTGGAGCCCAATTTTGAAGGGTTTTAAATGTCAAACCTAGAAGTTAGATCAAATATAGCATTTGATACCAGTGGTAATAGAAACTAGAAATTATTGATTAGGGTAGTGACCTGGTCATACCTATTCTTTAGCAACATGGAGTGAGTTTAGAGGCTTTCAAATACAATCTGATCATTTTATTTCTAAGGATGCTGAGATCCAAAGCAGGGATAGATAGGAAAGCTCGGATTTTAGTCCATTTCAGATGGTTCCAAATGCATTGCTCTTTCTTAGGGAAAAACCAAAATAATCACTTATTCCAACCCCTTCATTTTACAGATGAGGAAACTGAGGTCAAGAGAAGATAAGTAGCTAGCTCAAGGTCATATAAATAGTAAATGGAAGATGTAAGAACTGAACCCAGGTCCTCAGATTTCAAATTCAGCCCTCCTTCCAAGGTAGAACACTACTTACCTGAGGCACATGGACTGCCCTTGAACTCGATTCTGAATGCCTAGAGGTCAAAACACAGCGAGTTGTTACCACTCCTCAGTAGGCCATTCAGCCAAATGCAGAGTTATTATTATACTAATTAATAATCTGGGTGCTGATGAGGCTGATTAGGCTCACAGTACATGTTGTGTTACGATAAAGCAGGGATGGCAAGCCACGCTTCAGTAGGCATAAAAGCCTCCTTCAGAGGGGAATGTTTGTTAACACCAAATTTGTTCCCTAATGATAATTAAAACCTCTTGAAATTTTCTCTTTTTTATTAGTAGCCTGTCATTATACTTTAAAAAAAATAAAATAAGCAATTGCAGCTGGAGGCTCTAGCACTGGCCGTGAGGCTTTGGGCTTCTGTGTTACTGATTTCCCAATGTGTTGTATTGAATGAAGCCACCTCTCTAGCAGTGGGGGTGGGGAGAGAAGGGAAAGAAAGAGCCTCTGTTCTAATGAACATTTCAAAACACTTTAAATAGAATTTTAGGATGGGAAAGAGGTTCTTGGGATGTTTTATATATGTGTGTGTGTGTATGTACACACATAGGTGTGTATGTATATATGTATATGTGTGTATATAAGTGTGTATGTATATATGTATATATGTGTATGTGTATATATGTGTGTATACATATACACACATACACACAAATACACACATATACATACATACATACATACACATACACACACACACACACTTAGAGGGGAGGGGAAAGGAGAAATGGGGTTATTTAGTAGTTTGGTCACTTAAATGGCAGAGTGGGAAGAATTTCATACTTGGCATCAGTGAAGGCCTGAATTCAAATTCTGGCTTAAGCGGTTACTGGTTATGTGATCCTGAACAAGTTATACAATCTCTCTAAGCCTCAATTTCTTCATTTGTAAAATGGAGATAACTATAGAATCTATCTCGCAAAATTACTGAAAGGAGAAAAATTGAGATGATATATGCAAAGCACTTTAAATTTTTTCTGCAATATATGAATTTTATTATCATTATTTTCCCTGTAAAAATAGATACCTACCTGTGTTGATCATGCAGCAAGAAGGAACATTGCAGAAGGGTAATAATTCTAAACTTGTAGCGAGAAGAATTCAGATTCTAGTCTTGATTCAAAGTACAAATCTAGCCTTAGACACTTCCTAGATGTGTGAACTTTGCCAAGTCACTTAACCTCTCTTCGCTTCAGTTTCTTCATCTGTAGAATGGAGATAATAATGGCACCTACTTCCTGGGGTTGTTGTGAGGATCAAATGAGATAATAATTGTAAAGCATTTAGAACACTATATAAATGTTAGCTTTTATTGTTGTTGTTGTTATTATCATTACTAGCTACGTGATGATAGCAAAGCTACTTCATATTTCAGACCCTCAAATTCCTCATCAGCATCAATGAATCAGTAACCTTTTATTGAGCACCTACTATGTGACAGGTGACAGGCTTCATGGCTCAGTGGATAGACTACTGCCCTGGGGGTTAGATTATTAAACTAATGAGTTTTGCAGTTACTGTTAGAGATACTTCCTAACTGTATAACCATGGGCCTCTTGACCTTTGTCAATCTCATTTTATCTGTAAAATGGGGACAATAGCACCTACTTCACAAGGTTGTTGTGAGAATCAAATACGTAAAGCACTTTACAAACCTCAAAGTGATATATAAATGTCATCATCACCATCACCACCATCATCACTCTAATCAAAATCAACATCATCATTATCATCATAATCATCATCACCATAACATCATCTTCATCAACATCACCATCATTATAATCATCACCATCATCATCATCATGATCATCATTATTTCTTTACCCACCCAGTGCTCTAGGAAGATTTCTAAGAGTATAAACTGCAGAAAAAGTTCCAGCCTGCTTTGGTAGAATGCTGTTTTCTCATTTAGAAGTTACCTATAGGAATGAAATCAAGGTTCCAGTCTTTATTCCTATATGTCAAACATTGTTCTAGGCCTTCAATATATGTGTGTGAAGTCATTTATTGGTAACTACAAAATCATTAATATTATTATTAATAATATCATAACAATTGGAGAGGATGTGGAAAAATTGGGACACTAATTCATTGTTGGTACAATTGTAAAATGATCCAACCATTTTGGAGAGCAATCTGGAATTATGCTCAAAGAGTTATTAAACTACCTATATCCTTCTATCCAGCAACACCACTATTTGCTCTATTTCCAAAGATGATTAGGGAAAAAGGAAAAGAACCTATATGTTCTGAAATGTTTATAGTAGCACTCTCTGTGATGGCAAAGAACAGGAAATTGGGGAATGGCTGAACAAGTTGTGGTATATAATTGTAATGGAATATTAATGTGCTTTATGAAATGAAAAACTGGGGGCAGCTAGGTGGCGAAGTGGATAGAGCATTGGCCCTGAAGTCAGGAAGACCTGAGTTCAGACCAAACACTTGACATATACTAGCTATGTGACCTTGGGCAAGTCACTTAACCCCGATTGCCTCACCAAAAAAAAAAAAAAGAAAGAAATGAAAAGCTCAATGATTTTAGAAAAAAATGGAAAGAATTGCATGAAATAATGAAGAGTGAAATGAGCAGAACCAAGATAACACTGTATGTAGTAACAGCAACATTGTTTTAAGAGTGACTTTGGGGGCAGCTAGGTGGTGCAGTGGTTAGAGCCCCAGCCCTGAAGTCAGGATGACCTGAGTTCAAATCCTGCCTCAGATGAAACACTTGATACTTACTAGCTGTGTGGCCCCGGGCAAGTCACTTAACCCCAGTTGCTTAAAAAAAGAGTGACTTTGAGTAAATAAGTTATTTTGTCTACTACAAATACCTAAATTGACTATAAAGAATATAAAGAACATATGAAGAAAGATGCTATCTGTATTCAGAGAAAGAAGTGATAAATAGAAGTAGATATAGAATAATTTTACATATATATATATATATATACACACATACATATACCTATTTGTGTCACATCATAGCCATCTCTAGGGTGGGGGAGTAGTGAGGGAAGAAACAAAAATAAATTTCCATGATTATTTTGTTGTGTATTTGAAAGGAACAACAACTTGTGCATAGTAGATTTGCAATCTCACATACACTGTTTTATTGTATTATGAAAATGCTTGTTTTATTCCATAAATTAAAAAGAAAATAAAATAAACTGTCACAGGGAAACATGGTACTTGAGTTGATCTTTGAAGGCAACAATGCATTCTAAAAGATAGAGGTTAAGAGGGTGAACATCACAAGTATGATGTATAGCCTGTGCAAAGGTTTGGTGATGGGAGAGGGAATCTAGTATATGAGTATATGACCTACTTCACAGCCAAGTGGTAAGGAACTGACAAAGGCAAGCATTTGGGGTTTGGTCCCAAGGCACAAGAATGTAGCAGTGACAATACTTGTATTTCTTCAGTAGGTGAAAACTATTGAACTTATAATTTAGTTAGTAGTTATTAAGAATAATCCGTTGACATTGGCAGTTACTGGATATCATGCTTCCTAAACCCATGTTTTTCACCCTTCCCTAAGGGGAAATAACTCCTAGTGGAGATTTGACCTAATTATCCTATCCTAATGCTCTCTCCTGGGAAGATTGTTTTATAGCTCTCTGTATTCATCTTCCCAGTATGACACCTTGCTATCATAATTAGGTCGTTTTAAGCCTAGGGAAAATATAACATACCATAATGTCTACATGGTTCCTGCTTATTTGGTTTTAGGGTATTTATTTTAGATGAAAAGTTATGAATTTAATAACAATTGCTCTGAGCCCCCAGTTAGGAAAATATTGTTTCTTTGTACTTAGAATTACAGTATCATAAATTTAGAGCTGAAAGGAACCTTTAAGGATATCAAGTCCAACTCCTTCATTTTTCAGATGAGGAAACTGAGGCCCACAAAGGTTGACTTGTCCAAAGCCGCAGAGCTAATAAATACCTGAGCCAGGATTTGAACTCAGGTCATAGGGTCTTAGATCTGAAGCTGGAAGGAACTTTAGAGCTCAGAGGAAGTCATAGTTTTAGAAATGGAAGGAATCACAAAAACCATCTAGTCAAACCCCCTCATTTTTAATATGAGAAAACTGAAGCCCAGAGAGATTTTTCCAAGGACAAAAAAGTACTATGTACCAGAGCCAAAATTTAAACTCTGGTAATGGGATCATAGATCTATAAGTAGAAGATACATCAAAGACCATCTAATCTAACCCCTTTGTTTTATAGATGAGGAAACCTAGAAAAGTTAAGTCCCAAAATTTAAGTTATATATTTAGCAAGTAATAGAGCCAGAAATTAAACCCAATTCTTCTGACTCCAAATCTGTTGGGCTCTCTGCTGTAAAACACTTCACTCTTAGGCTGATTCTTGGGCAACAGACACATAGTCTACCACTAGTAGCCCCATCCCTGTCCTGTAATTGAAATCACCAGATTGGTGAGGCCTACTAGAGTTCATGCTTGGTTGTTATGGCCTTCAGAGCCTAGGGTCACTTTGAAGCAATAATCATTCATCAAAGGATGGCTTAAGTAGATGTCCCATACTCCTATACTTTGCTGGATTTGTGATTTTTATAGGTGTAGGTATTCACTCCAGTTATTCATATCACACTCTGTTGATGTCTGCCTATCCCATTTGACTCTTATCTATGTCTTCCTATAAATTTACCAGCCACAATATGAGAAAAAACATGTATCTTGACAGTGAAATTCTAGTTGAATCACACATTGTCCTCCCCTCACACATCCTATTTCAATCAAATAGCTCTACTTGGTTTTTCCCATATGCTACTTTGGATCTCCTCCATGACTTTGGACAGGCAATGCCTGGAATGTCCTCCGTTTTTTCCTGTATCTTATTGAATTCTTGCTTTCCTTCAAAGCATATCTCAGGTACTACCTCTTACAGGAAGCATTTCTTGATATTTCCCAGTGATTAGTGCTTCATCTCTTTCCCAGAAATTATTTTAATTTCCTTTGTATATATTGAATTTATGCTGATATGGACACATATTTTTTTCCAAAAAACTGTAAGTTCCTTGAGTGCAGGAACAGTTTAATTTTTTTTCTTCATATCTCCAACACCTAGAACAGTGCAAGCTACTCAGTAGTAACTCACCTTACGTGTCTTGTATTAAATTGGATTGAAATGATAACTGTATGGTTACCAATGGATCACAGGGGTAATCCACTAGTTATTCCTTCCTTCCACAATGCACCAAGGAACCTCTTTTCCCTTTCCTGTCATACATTTCTTTGATGACATTCTTTGCATCACTTTTATTTGTAAGGAATTTCAAATTGCTCATTCCCATAGGAAGTGTTCAATAAATGTTGGTGAAATCCAACTGAATTTATGTGAATCTGGGTTTGAAGGGTTTCTTTTACTCATCCGCTAATGTAGATATAAACTAAAAGACTCTAGAGCTAACTGGCACTAATTCACCCTGTATCATCTCCTTAACCCCTCTGTCTGTTTCAATTAACCCCAGACTACTTTGCCTCTGCTCACAGGGGCTGTCCAGATTAATTAAGCTATATAAAGCCCTTGGATAGCTTCTGAAGCCAGGCCAAGTCACAAGTATCAGTATGGGCTCCTAGAGATATATTATTTAGAAACTGAGCTGGGGGGCGTCAATAATCTACTCTGAATCTTTGCAAGACACCATGTGTTTTCTATGCCTTATATTTATGCTTTCAATTCAAAATCCACAGCCTATCATTTAAAGTCTCATATAATATGCTAGCCATCTCCCTGTTCTAATTCTACCTTACTCTCTGTTACACACCTTCTACTCCATTCATACTGTCTACCAAGTGGAAAACTATCTATCCATACATACCTCCTTTCATCTATCTTTCCATTTCACTCTTTGACCTTGACTCTCTCTCTCTCTGTTTCCCTCTGTCTCTTTCTCTTTCTCCTTTTCTTCTGCAAAGATGGTCAATAATATTTTAAATGCCTTCCCTCCTTACCTCTGTCTCTTTGAATTCCCAGTTTCCTTCAAAGAACAGTTCAAATGACTTCCAAAGTTGCTTCTAGCTCTATATCTATGCACTCTATGAGCCTAAGCAATTTAAACTTTCTGGGCCTCAGTTTCCTCACCTGTAAAGTCAAATTTGGACTAGAGATGAGCTCCAAGACCCCTTCCAACTACATTTATGATTCATTGGGGAAAGAAAAGAAACATGAAAAAGAAAGGAAAGAAAACATCCCTTCCCAATCAGCAGTTGCTTGACTTCTCCTGAAGCTCTGGCACACACAATTAAAACTCTCTCAGAAGACCACTCAGCCATGAAGGTAGGAAGCCTATTTTGCTTTTGAAATTCCTTTCTGCTTCAACAACACTTATAATCCAATTTTCACCAGCAGAGATGAATAATGTCCCTCACCAACACTTTTACAGTGGATGGAGATGAGCAATCACACCCATTGATTTCCTTTCCTTCCTCTCTGATCGTGTTTTCGAGAGATGTGTGAGGAGCCTTGCTCCAAATTTGTCTTGGGCTCTGCTGTGCTTGGGAGCAGGTAAATAATACGTGTCTCAGAGGAAGAAGCTAAGTAACCATGCATTGAAAAAGCCAGCATTGAAAAAAAGAAAGCTATCAAATACATCTGGAGGCTCTTTTACAATGAAACATTCTCAGGAGACAGTTCCCAACAAGCAAAATGATGTTCTCAGGCACTGCCTTACTCGGTGAGTGCCTTGAAAAGTGGATAGAAAACTCTCCATCCATTTTAGGCTTGGTGTGAGGAAAAACTTCCTAATATTTAGGGCTATCCAAAAGTGGAATGGCTTGACTTAGGAAGTAATCATTGAAACAGCTGACATTTATATCAAGTGATAGCTCTCCCTGAGAGCTCCCTGCATCGATGAAATCAAAGGTCTGATTAATACAACATACACATGAGGCCATATGTGTGTGTATCTGTGTGTATTAAACATATGTCCATGCACATGCATATGCACATGTGTGTATGTGAATTTTTACACATGTACGTACATGCCTAGGGTGTGCATATATGTGTGTATGTGGGAGTGTATGTGTGTGTGTTAACACACACACACAGACACACACACACACTAGTAAAAAAAAAAAGGATGGATAATAAAGTTTGTGGAAGCAGAAAGGAAATTTCCAAACAAAAATAGTTTTCCAAACTTCATGGCTCAGTGGTCTTCTGAGAGAGTTTTAATGTGTATATACATATATGTGTGCATGTGTATGTATATATGTTTCTGTTTATATGTATATTCATTTATATATGTATACAAAATACATAGAGAGGGAGGGATGGAAGGAGAGAGAGAAAGAGAGAGAACGAAAGAGGGAGGGAGGGAGAGGAGGAGGAGGATAGAGACAGGGAAAGAACAGAGAGAGGGAGAGAGAGAGAGTGACAGATACAGAGAGACAGAGAGAGAAAGAGATACAGAGAGAGAGAGAGAAGGAGGGAGGGATGGAGACAGAGAGAGAGGGAGGGAGTGCAGGAGAGAAGAAGGGAGGGAGGGAGAGAGGGAGGGAAGGAGGGAGGGAGGGAGCGAGACAAGGAGGGAGGGAGACAAGAGAGGGAGGGAGGGAGAGAAGGGAGGGAGAGAGGGAGAGAGAGAGAGAAAGAGAGAGAGAGAGAGAGAGAGAGAGAGAGAGAGAGAGAGAGAAACTGAACCTGTGATTTCCTGTGATACAGAGATTCCAGTTAAGAAAACTCTACCAATACAACTGGGGAACTTTGCTTTTACAGATGAGGAACCTGAGACTTAGAGATGTGAAGTTACTTGCCCAGGATTAGTTAGCTCTTAAGCATCCAAGGCAGGATACCAACCATATTTTCCCTTCTTCTTAGGCCAGATGCTACAGCTACAGTGCCACATAGCTACTCTCAATCAATCTCTTAACTGTCCTCTCCAATCCCGTTGGTCCTTTTTCTCCTACCTACATTATGCCTATCTTGAAAACAGGCAGCTCCCTATTACTGGAGGTCATCAAACAAAACCTGATGCCCACTTGTCAGTCATATTGTAGAGGGGTTCCTATCCATAAATTGGTTAGACTTTGTTGTTGCTTTTGTTCAATCATTTCAGTCATGTCTGACTTTTTGTGACTCCATTTAAGGTTTTCTTTGCAGAGATAGTGGAGTGGTTTGCCATTTCTTTCTTAAGCTCATTTTACGGATGAGGAACTGAAGCAAACAGGATTAAGTGACTTGCCCAGGGACACAGAGTTAATATGTGTCGAAGGCCAGATTTGAACTCAGGAAGACGAGTCTTTCTGACTCCAGGTGCAGCACTCCATCCACTACATCGTGGTGGCAAGCACGAAACAGCCTGATGCAATGAGAGGAGCACCAGATTCAGATGTGGTGGACTTGAGAATGAATCCTGACTGCCGCTTTATACCTGTGTGACCTTGGCTGAGTTTACTTAACCTCTGTAGGCCCCAGTTTTCTCACCTGTAAAATTAAGGAGTTGGACTAGAGATCCCCTGAGGTCCCTTTGAGTTCTAGATCTTTGAGTCTATGATCCCATGAACCACTCTGAGCCTCAGTTTCCTCTTTTGTAAAATGAAGGGGTTGAATTATATGATCTTGGGTCCCTTTCCTGCTCTATATTTAGAATTCTGTGGAGCCTTACCAATTCTGAGATTTTGTAATAGATGAGAAGGCTTTGTGGAACCTATTTTCAGTAACAAAAATTGTTTTAGACCATTCTTTATCACTTTTGTGGTGCTGAATCTGAAGCCATAGAAACTTAACTTCATACCTTGCTATTGCATGAGCAAGACACTCCATCTCTCCACTCCAGGCATTTTCTCTGGCTGTTCCCACAATGCCTGCAATGCTTTCCCTCCTCATTTTGGCCCCCAGCTGTCTTGACTCCCTTCAAGTCCCAACTAGAATTCTGTCATGCAGAAAGCTTTTCCCAATCCCTCTTAATTACAGCACCTTCAATGTTTAGATTATTTCTGATTTATCCTGTCTATATTTGTTCATCTATGTTATTCAATCGTTCAGTTGTGCCTGACCTTTTATGATCCCATGGACCACAACACATCAGACCCTTCTGTCCTCCACTATCTCTGGAAGTCTGTCCAATTTCACGTTCATTGTTTTCCTCCACTCTTCCCCAGTAGCGTATGGATACCTTGGACCTGAGGTGCTCATCTTCCAATGTCTTCTCTTTTGTCATTTTAGTAATGCCCATGATGTTTTATTGGCAAAGATCCTGGAGTGGTTTGTCATCTTTTATCAAAAATTTCAGAACTTTCCACTATGACCTATCCATCTTGGGCAGCCCTGTACAGCATAGCTCACAATTTCATTTAGCTACTCAAGCTTCTCTGCCATGACAAGACAGTGATCCAGGGTGGGGTGTTATTATATAGCTGTTTTCAGCTTGTCTCCCCAACCAGATTGTAAGCTCTCAGGGCAGCTACTGTCTTTTGCCACTTTTTGTATCCCCTAGGCTTAGCATACTGCCTAGCACATGTTATTGCTTTTTGGTCATGTCAGTCGTATCTGACTTTTCATGACCCCGTTTGGAGTTTTCTTGGCAAAGATACTGTAATGGTTTTCTACAGATGAGGAAACTGAGGCAAATGATGTTAAGTGATTTGCCCAAAATCACACAGTTAGCAAGTGCCTGAGGGGAGATTTTAATTCAGGTTTTCCTGACTCCAGACCCTATGCTCTATTTACTATACCACTGCCTAGCATATAGTATTTAATAAATGCTTATTGACTCACTGACTGACTGACTGACAGACTGACTGACTGATTTACTGGCCTTGCCCAGATCTGTTTTAATGTGACTGTGGCCTCATCTTGCCTCTTTTCAACTGGTTACCATTATATCCTGATGAGTTTTTAATAACAAGCTTTAGCTTGATGAGTAGTGTTGGTTGGGCTTGCTACATTATAAGACCACAAAATATTCTTCCAAGCTTCCACTAATCATTTTGTAAATTTTTTATCTTGATTTTTTTTATCTTAAAGGCAAAAATATCTGATTTTGTTTTTGTTGTTGTTGTTATAGATAACAAACTTGATATGAGTCTCATGTGAGATATGGCAGCCAATAAAAATAATGCAGGGGCAGCTAGGTGGCACAATGGATAGAGCACTGGCCTTGGAGTCAGGAGGACCTGAGTTCAAATCCTGCCTCAGTCACTTGACACTTACTAGTTGTGTGACCCTAGGCAAGTCACTTAACCTCAATAGCCTAACCAAAAAAAGCAAAAAAAAAAAAAAATAATGCAGTCTTTTCTTTTCTCGGTGAGGTTTCCCATTTTTCCTTTTTTAAATTAAATTTTATTTTATCAATTTTTTTTCTCTCTCCCTCCTAGCTCCTCCTTTCATGAAGCAATCAGTGGCACAATGGACTTAAAGTCAATAATATCGGAGCTCAAATCTTCCTTCAGACATTTACTTTGTGGAACCTATTTTCATTGATGAAGAAAAAAAAAGTTTTGGACTATTCTTTACTATTTCTTTAGTGCTAAATCTCAAGACTTAGAAACTTAATATCACACCTTGCTGTTCCATGAAAAGTGTGTATGATCCTGGGCAAGTCATAACCTTGGCTTGTGTCAGTTTTCTCAACTGTAAAATAGGGATAATAATTGTACTTATTCTTGAGGTTGTAAGGATGAAATGTGATATTTTTAAAGTGCTTAGCACAGGGTCTGGTACATAGTAGATGCTTAATCCACGCTTGTTCCCTCTCTCTTGCCTCCCCATGAAGAAGACAAAGAAAAAAAACTAAAACTTTATAACAAATATTTATTGTTATCACCTCCTGACAAAGAAGTGATAGACACAAGATGCAGAACAAAACACACTTTTTAGACATAGCCAACGTGGGAATCATTTTTTTTCTGAAACTAATAGAAGCTTAGCCTTCACCAAGAGGGATAAAATGTCCAACAGGAGGGAACAGATTATCCCAGTATATGACTATACCTTGGACAGAAGACATCAGTCTCATCCCTGTTCAATGCTGAGACTGACATTATAGATTAGATAGCAATAAGCTGGAGAAAAGTCCAGAGGAAGGAAATCAGGATGGTAAGGGCTTTGGAGACCATACCGCATGAATGCTGGGGGGAGATACTGGAGGTGGCTAGCTTGAAGAAGAGAAGATTTGGGAGGGAATCAAAATGGTGGATCAGGGGCAGACACCCAACTGAACTGTCTCAATGCTCTTCTCCAAACAACTTTAAAATAATGTCTCAAATTAAATTTTGGAATATCAGAGCCAACAAAAGATTAGGGTGAGACGTTTTCCAGCATAACATAACTTAGGAGGTTGGCAGCAGTCTGTGACACCAGGGTAGAGGCCTGTCCAGAGCCCACACCCATGCCACAGCAGCACTAGCAGCTGTGGGAACTTTGAGCTCAGAGACAATAAGGGGTTCAGACAAGTATTTATCAAGGAACTGCAGAGGAACCTTTGCTGGCACTGGATACAGCTGTCACTCATTGGCAACTCTATTGCCTATATGCAGTTCTGGGTTGCAGCCCCAGGGTGGAGAGGAACGCTCCTGGTCTGTCACAAGGTAGCAGGGGCTCTGGCAGTAGTTCCAAGTCAAAGAGAGTGCTTGCACATGCAGGTTCAGAGGACCAGGGACCCTTCCAGGGTGAAAATAGAGCACAAATCAGGAGAGCAGTAACCACACCTTTCCCCACATCACACCACCTTGTAGACTCCCAGTACTAGTTCCAAAAACAACAGCAAATAAAACCTGAAGTTTGGGAGTGCTTCCGCACCTCAGGTGAGCAGAGACCAATTTTAATATAACATTCAAAGTGAATAAATAGGCTAGGAAAATGAGCAAAGAACAACAAAAACAAAGAATTTGATCATAAAAGGCTAATATGATGGCAGGGAAGACCAAGACATAAACTCAGAAGACAACAATGTGAAAACAGCTACCAAAAAAAAAACCCTCACAGAAAAATGTTAATTGGACCCAAACTCAATAAAAATTACTGGAAGTGTTAAAGAAAGAGATAAGAATGGAAGAAGAAAAATTGTGGAAAAAATGAGGGTGATGCAAGAAAATTATGAAAAGAAAATTAACAGATTGGTAAAAGAGACCTAAAAAATACTGAAGAAAATAACATCTTAAAAACAATTTGGTATTACATGCTGTCTTGGGAATGGGGGAAAGGAAGGAGGGGGGAAAGAAATTGGAACTCAAAATCCCATAAAAGTGAATGTTGAAAACTATCTTTACATGTAATTGGGAAAAAATAAAATACTATTAAGGAAAAAAAAGTTTGGTAAAAGAGACACAAAAAATGCTGAATATTCTAATGACTCCATGAGACAGCAGTGTTTCAATGACATAAAAGAAATGTCAAAAAATTTTTAAAAATTAAAAGAAAATGTGAAATATCTCATTGGAAAAACAACTGATCTGGAAAATAAATTCAGGAGAGATAATTTAATAAAAGAAATAGCCTAGACGTCATCTTTCAAAAAGTTATCAAGGAAAACTACCCTGATATCTTTTATACAGAGGGTAAAATAGAAATTTAAAGAATCCACCAATTACCTTTTGAAAGAGATTACAAAATGAAAACTCCCAGGAATATTATAGCCACATTCCAGAGCTCCCAGGTCAAAGAGAAAATATTTCAAGAAGCCAGAAAGAAGCAATTCAAATATCATGGAGCCACAGTCAGGATCACATAAAATTTAGTGGCTTCCACTTCAAAGGAGAGGGGACCTAGGAATATGATATTCTGGAAGGAAAAGGAGCTGGAGCAGAATCTAATATGCTTCAGCCAAATTTAAAAAGGCAGGGGTAGGAATCATGAATTCAGATAAGAAAAAGCAAAAATAGACTTAATTAAAAGAGATAATCAGGGAAATTACTTATACTAAAAAGTACCACAGACATTGAAGAAATATCAAATTTTTTTCACAAGTTGCTGTGATATAGGCCTCACTTCTCAAATATATACTGAGTATAGAACTGAGTCGAATTTATAAAAATAATAATCATTTCCCAATTGATAAATGGTTAAAAAATATAAATGGGTTGTTTTCAGAAAAAGAAATCAAAGCTATTTATAGTCATAAAAATGCTCCAAGTCACTATTGATTAGAGAAAGGTAAGTTGAAACACCTTACATCTGCCAAAATGACTAGTGGTGGAGAACATGAAGGAAAAACAGATATACTAATGAACTGCTGGTGGAGTAGTGAACTGGTCCAACCATTCTACAGAACAATCTGGAACTATGCCCAAAGGGTTATAAAACTGTGCATGACCTTTGATCCAAGCAATACCACTACTAGGACTGTACCCTAAGGAGATCAAAGAAGAAGAGAAAAAGATATATACATGCAAAATATTTATAGCAGCTCTTTTTGTGGTGGCAAAGAATTGGAAATTAAGGGGATGCTCATCAACTGGGAAATGGCTGAAGAAGTTTTGGCATATGATTGTGACAGAGTATATTGTACTGTGGAAAAATGACAAGAGGGTCATTTCAGAAAAAAGCATGGCAAGACCTATAACAACTGATGCAAAATGAAGTGAGAAGAATCAGGAAGTCAGAGTAACAGTAATGTAATGATAATGAATGGTGAAAGATTTTGCTGCTTTGATCAATAGAAAAATCAAAGACAAGTCCAAAAGGCTTATGATGAAAAACTACTATCCTCCAGAGAGAGAACCAATGAACTTTGAGTGCAAATTGAAATATAATTTTCTCCCTTTATTTCTATAGCTTTTTTGAAATATGGATAATATTGAAATATGTTTTGAATGATTTCATATGTATAATTGCTATCATATTGCTTACCTTCCCAGGTGGGGGGGGAGAGGGAGAGAATTATGAACTCAAAATTTAAAAAGAAAAGGATGTCAAAAATAAATAAATTATAAATTGAAATGTAAAAAAAGAGAGAGAAATAAGCTTTGATGGGGACATAATAGTTATACTCAAGTATTTCAAAGACTTTCACGCAGAAGGGAAAAGAGACCTGTTCTATTTGGTTTCAGAGGACAGATGTAGGAACAATGGGTGGAAGCAACAGAGTAGGATTTAGGACTTGATAAGGAAAACTTCCTAACAATTGGAGCTATTC
The DNA here is from genome assembly GCF_900497805.2 of Vombatus ursinus. Lineage (NCBI taxonomy): Eukaryota > Metazoa > Chordata > Mammalia > Diprotodontia > Vombatidae > Vombatus > Vombatus ursinus. Next base: position 2,701,397 of record NW_020949772.1, read on the forward strand.
AGAATTAGACAGTTTTGAAGCCAGAGCTATAACTAGACCTAGACAATAGGGCCTTTGTCCAATGACAACAACATTTTTTATTGCACAAATTAAAAACAAAATAAATTTTAAGATAAAGCACCATGGAGGCTTAAAAAAATCACTTTTTGACAACACTTATTCTCTTTTAGGAATATAAAAATAATTGAACTTAGCACCTAAATAACAAAAATAATTTTTAGAACTGGAAGTTACCAGATGAATATCTCCACTACCCATACCAGTCACACTCCAGCTCAGTGGTGTGCTATTCCACACCATAGCAGCAACATCAAGCTTTCCTTCTTCCCCTCTTCTATCAACCATAACCATTGGTCTAGTATCTGAAATCACTCTCTGTTGTAGGAGGTTGTATGCAGAAGTCTTTTCTCCAGACCAACTGAATTTGTCTTAATTATAACTTTTGTAATTTTACTATAATAAATTTCCAAGTTGAAGAGGGGGGACATCTGATGTTATCGGACTCAGGTTCCATGTTTGCTACTTGCACCATAAGCTTTAAGAAGAAAGTTGCTCAATGGCATAGCAGATAGACTTTAGTTCACATGCAGCCTAAGACATTTACTAGTTCTGTAACCCTGGGCCTGTCATTTTAACTATTTACTTCAATTTCCTCAGTCTTATAATGGGGATAATAATATGCTTATGTTGAAGGGTTGTTGTGAGAATCATATAAGATAACAGTTATAAAGTATTTATCACAATGCCTGGCACACCAAAAGAACTTAATAAATGTTTCTTTCCTTCCTTCCTTCCTTCCTTCCTTCCTTCCTTCCTTCCTTCCTTC
>NW_020949772.1:2702232-2715929 GCF_900497805.2 Vombatus ursinus
TTCCTTCCTTCCTTCCTTCCTTCCTTCCTTCCTTCCTTCCTTCCTTCCTTCCTTCCTTCCTTCCTTCCTGTTTTTCTCTCTCTCATGACAGTTCCATTCCCTGTGCCCCATTTAGACCATTCTTACCCATTGAGAATTTCTGAGCTCTACTTTGCAAGTGGGGACTCATTTCTTTAACTGAAAAGTAACTCTGGGGGAGCATCGACTGGAGTCTACTGCTCTGAATTTGTCATCCAGAATGAACCTTGGAAGCATTAAGAGGTTCTTCTAAGACAGACCAAGTTGATGCTGCTATGGAATTTATGGTGTGTACCATTAGCTAGGAGTGAAATATTACAAGTTAAAAAAATATTTACCTTAAGCCTGAATTCTGGGTGATGTATTGAGCTAACAGTGTTCTCAACCTATCGCTCCTCTGGCACTGCTGTGACATTTCCCGGTGAAAGAAATCATATTTTCCTTCCGTATCTCTATGACATAGGGTACAAGAGGGAAAACAAGGGGAAAGTGACGGAGAGCATGCAAGAGTGGCTGAAGTCTGTGCTCTATGGATCATAGACAATTTAGGAGATTTAGATCTAAGAGGATCTCCATTCATCAATGTCAACTCCCTCACTTTTACATGAAGAAACTGAGCCTCAGGGTGGTTAAGAGATGTCCCCAAGGTCACAAAGTTCAGAAGCATCAAAGGTAGGATTAGAATCCAGGTTTTATACTAGTTTTTTCTGCCATTTTTTCTGGTAGCATTTGAAAATCTACATTGGGCAGGGGTAGATTACCCTTAATAAAGACCAAATGTGTCTGTATTGTAGTGTTTTTGTGCCCTTACTGAAATTCAATTAAATTCAGCAAATGTGTTAAATGCTTGAAATGCAGAAGACCTTGTGTTAGACCCTGGGGATAAAAAGACAAAAAACACTGTTGGCCTTAAAAAGTTTATATTCTGTTGGTATGTCTGTATCTATTGATATGATATGACATATTGTACTATGTAACATTAATTATATTATGTCACATCACATCATATTATATATATATATATATATATATATATATATATATATATAATTTATTTAAAGTCAGGAATACCTGCTAAATCAAGTCTCAAATACTTACTGGCTGTGTAACCTTGGGGACATCACTTAATCTCTCCCAGCCTCAGTTTCCTCAGTCTCCAAATGGTGATAGTAACGGCACCTACTTCTCAGAGTTGTTGTGAGGATCAAAAGTGAAATATCTGTAAAGAACTTGAAAAATCTTATAGCACTATATGCATGTTAGATGTAGTAGTAGTAGTAGTAGCAGCAGCAGCAGCAGCAGCAGTAGCAGTAGTATTAGTAATAGTAGTAGTAGCATATAACTTTGATTTATAAATATCACAGAACTGGAGAGTGGATAGTATGACAGAGTAGAGAAAGCACTAACTTAACAACAAAGAAGCTGGGTTCAAATATCTGTTCTGTCACCTACTATGGGCAAATCATGAGCTTCCCTGGGCTTCAGTTTCATCACCTGTAAAATGAGGGGAATGTATTACATGGCCTCTGAGGTCCTTTCCAGCTTTAGATTGATGGTCCTATTATGTCAATGTCCATCTAGTCTAACCCTTAAGTGAAAAGCATCCCAATTATAACATATCTGATGAGTGATAATCAAATCCTTTCTTGAAGACCTTCAAGGCAAGGAAACCCACCACTTTCTGAGGCCACCCTTTACACTTTAGGGTAACTCTAATTGCTAAGAACTAGTTCCTGAAATCAAGCCTCGATTTGTTTCTTTGCAACATTCATGTTTGTGCTCGTCCTCCCTCTCTCCTTCCTTCCCCTTTTCTCCTCTCCTTTCTTCTCTCTTCTTTTCTCTTCTTTTCTCTTCCCTTCCCTTCCTTTTCCTTCTCTTCACTTCTCTTCTCTTCTCTTCTCTTCTCTTCTCTTCTCTTCTCTTCTCTCTGTCTGTCTCTGTCTCTGTCTGTCTCTGTCTGTCTCTGTCTCTCTGTCTCTCTCTGTGTCTCTCTCTCTCTCTGTCTCCCCTTTCCCTCCCTCCCTCTCTTTTTATCTGTTTGTCTTACTGTCTCTATCTCTTTATCTTTCTCTTAAAGGTGTATGTGTATATGCGTGATGCCATTCCTACACACCAATATGTATGTGAAATATGACAGAATATAACAATATGTACACATTTGGAGGGTAATTATCTAGATCAGTGATTTCACCAGAGAAGTTCCTTCCTAATATGGAAATGTACTCCAATAATTAAGATAAACAATTCTGCAATTTATAGTTATCAATTAGCTAGAGACATTGAGAAGTTAAATCATTTACCAAGAGTCACATCACCAGAATATGTCAGAGGCAGATATTCAACTATTGTGTACATCAATCTGTCTTTCTAAACAGATAATGGTAACAAAATTTGAGGTGATAGCAAGCATTAAAACTAGAGAGGTCAGAAAAAAAATTCCTTCCTGTATGAGGTGACCCCTAAGCTGAGCAGTGAATATGAGATAAGGAAGTTCAATCTGGAAATTCAGTATATTCCATGCAATGGGATGGAGGCTGGAAATTGTATCCTGAGTTTAGGGAATGGCAAGTAAGCCAGATTGTCAGGAATATAGAAATAAGAAAGGGGAGAAATGGAAAGTAAGTCTGAAAAGGTAGATTGAGGCATAACAATGATAGAATTTAAATGTCAAGCCAAGACATCTTTATTTATGTATTATTTATTTACTTTTGGTGAGGCATTTGAGGTTAAGTGACTTGCCCAGAGTCACATAGCTAGTGAGTGTTATGTGTCTGAAGCTGAATTTGAACTCAGGTCCTCCTGACTCCAGGGCTGGTGCTTTATCCATTGTGCCAACTAGCTGCCCCAAGGCATCTTTGTTTTAAAAAAGCAAGAGGAAACCACGGAAGTTCCTTGAACAAGGGAGTGTCATGGTTAGAAGTGTGCTTAGAAACATCCATGTGGCAGTTGTGTAGAAAATATGGAGTTAGACCTATCACACTACTGATTGCAGCAAGTGAGTGCTCATTAGAGCTTGACCCAGGGTGGGAGTGAATTGTTTGAGTGGGGCAAGGGAACAGTTGAGAGACGTGTTGTAAAGGTAGAATTGAGTGGATCTGGTAATCAACTGGATGTGGGGTAAGGAGGGAGAATGATGGTTGAGGATGACTCCAAGGCCTGACCATATCACACTCAGATTCAACAAATTCCAATGTCTCTCTCTTTCCTCCGGAATCAAATATGAGATTCTCTAGGTGGCTCTTAAAGCCCTTTATAGCCTGATCTCTTCTTATCTTTCCAGTATTCTTACACCTTACTCCCCACCAACATACTCTGGGATTCAGTGACACTGTTCTTCTGGTTCCTGAAACAAGACCCTCCATCCTCCAACTCTAAGCATCTTCATTGACTGTCTACTATACTGGGAATTCTCCCTCCCCATCTCCACAATTTAGCTTCCTTCAAGTCTCAACTGAAGTCTCATCTTCCACAAGAATCCTTTCCTTGTCCTTAATCATAGCGTCTTCCTTCTAAAATTATTTCCAATTATATGTGTATATTTTAAAACTTGTGTATTTATAAAATATTTTGTACATACTTGATTGCGAATTGGCTCCCCCTTGGACTGTAAACTCTTTGAGAGCAAGGACTGTGTTTTTGCCCCTTTTTTTGGACTTTTTTTACATCCTTAGAAGTTATCACACTACTTAGCACACCTGTTTATTGACTCGACTTGATGATGGACAGAGATCAGGAGCATGGTAAGTCTGGGCAAATGAGTTATGGAAAACTAATCAATGAAGAGCCAAAGATCCAAAGGGAGAGATCTAGAGATCAAGGTTAGAGGTGAAGGAGTTTTGGGGTAATAATTTCTAAAGAGTGAGTTAGAATGGATATAAAGGCATAGTGGGTGGACAGTTGACCTCAGAGTCAGGTTCAATTCCTGAATGTCTCCTATATATCCTTGAGCAAATTCCTTAACCTCTCAGCCCCATATTCAATTCTCTAACACACTAAGTTGAAGAGTAAGTGTGAACCTGCATCTGTACAAGGTCTTTCCTTACTGGAAGTACCCTATATGAGCAAGATTTTACATCCTGACACTAGTGTACATTTGTGTTGATATCTAAAGTTGGAGCCAGGAAGCCCTAAGTTCAAACCCTGCCTCAGATATTCCTTAGCTTTGTGATACTGGGTAAGTTGCTTAACCTCTCACAGTCTCAGTCACCTCACCCGTAAAATGAGGATTATCATAGAAATACTTCTCAGGGCTGTTGTGAAGATCATATGACATAACATATACAAAGAACCTTACAAACTTGAAAGCATTATACAAAAATAGCTAGTGGCATTTTAGTAACAGACACCTCCTAGCTATCTAACTCAGAGATCTTCATGGATTGTTGGTTGTTTTTTGTTCTGTTTTGTTTTTTGTACCTAATGTGTGATTTTTGTTGGCATAGAGGATACCTGACAAAGAAACTCCCTTCACCAAAGCTAGTTACCACCTGATCTGTCTCTCAAAAATTTGCCTGGGGCATTTATGCCTTCATTGACTTGTCCAGAGCCATAGCCCTCATCTCTCTGAGGCAGGATATAAAAGAAGATCACCCTGATTCCTAGGCCAGATCTGTATCCCCTAAGTTTGTGGCATCTTGCTCTGTTTATTGTAGGTGTAGAGCACATATTTCCTGAGTGAATTCCAATAAGCATTTATTTTTTTGCTTTCTATGTGCAATGCACTGTGATGGGTACTCCAAATAAAGAAGCAAAAAAAGAAAATCACACAATTCACAGGTTGCCCTCAAGGTGCTTCTATTCTACTAGCGACATACATCATGTACGTAGAAAAAGAAATATAGGGGGCAATTGTAGGAGAGAGAACAACATTTCATGACTGACTGGGGGTAGGGGAGAGAAGAAGAGAGAAAACTTCATGGAAGAGTTTAAATCTTTGAATGTATGAAATGAGAGTGTAAACAGCCTGAAATGAGATTTCTTCTCATTGTTTTTTTAATCTTGACTTGCTTGATTATAATTATGTCTTCCTCAAAGGAAAATAAGACTTTTTTTCCACTCTTGTTTGTTTTTCTTTGAAAACAATCACAGAGTCTAAAATACAGATTAAGCAACCAACATATATTTATCAAGTGCTTATTATAAGCTCTGGCTTTTGGATTTTCTTTTTTTTTTTAATGTCCTATTTGAAGCAGTTATGTGATACAGTGACTAGTGACCTGGGCCTGGAGTTAGAAAGACCTGAGTTCAAATCCAGCTTTAGATACTTACTAGCTATTTGAGCCTGGGCAACTCCCTTAACCTCTGCCTGCCTCAGTTTCCTCAACTGTAAAATAAGAACACTACTAGTACCTACTTTACAGGGTTATTGCAAGGTTCAAGTGGAATAATATTTGCAAAGTGGTTAGCACAATGCCTAGTACATAGTAGATACTTAATAAATCCTTGAGTCTTTCCTTCTTTTTTTTTTTGGCTAGGCAATAGGGTTAAGTGATTTGCCCAGGGTCACACTACTAGTAAGTGTTATATCTTTGAGGTCAGATTTTAACTCAGGTGGTCTTGACTCCAGGGCTGGTGCTCTATCCACTGCGCCACCTAGCTGCCCCTCCTTCCTTCTTTATAATCAATCTTAAAGTACAAGGTAGATATCAAGGATTTGGATCTGGACCAAGTCAAAGATGGCTGTGGAAGGATGGAGATGATGGGAATTAATGAATCACAGAATCATGAAATCTCATAGTTAGAAGAGATCTCAGGGGCCAAAACATACTTGAAAAAGAACCTAGATCAGAGTTGTCAAATGCACCCCAGCAGCCTTTATTAGCTTCTGCAACACTCCCTCAGATGAAAATATAATTGAAAAATATTTAACAAAATAAATAAAAAGATAATAGAATGTGGAAAATATTAATATATTATTATTATATGTCAGTGTGCTTCCTACAGAGATTTTTATGTACAATTTTCAGCCCCATTTCAATTTGAGTTGGACACCACTTCTCTAGATGATATTCTTGGAAAGTAGTTCCCTAGTTTTTGTTCAAAGGACACAAAATAGAGGAAGCCCACTGCCTCCTTAGGCAGCCTATCCCATTTTTCAATTATTTGGAAATATGTAACAATATAAAGAGTATGTAGTGTATGTGTGCATGTATGTGTATACATATATGTTTGAATATATGTGAATATGTACTTATTCATATAAGTATACATATACATATACATATAAGTATGTGTGCATGCATATCCACACATATGTTTGCATGTGTGTGTGAATATACACACATATGCATGCATGTATATATATGTATGCACTGCACCACCTGGCTATAAAAGTGTGCATGCCCTTTGACCCAACAATACCATTACTAGTTCTGTATCCCAATGAGATCAAAGAAAAGGGAAAAACACCTACTTGTACAAAAATATTTATACCACCTCTTTTTGTAGTGACAAAGAACTGGGAAATTGAGAGAATGCTCATTAGTTGGGAAATGGCTGAACGAGTTGTGGTATATGATTGTGATGTAATACTACTGCGCTATAAGAAATGATGAGCAGAATGATTTCAGAAATACCTTAGAAGTATTAAATGAACTGATGCAAAGTAATATGAGCAGAAACAAAAGAACATCGTATACAGTAACAGCAATATTGTGAGGATAATAAACTGTGAAAGATTTAGCTACACTCATCAAGACAATGACATAAGATAATTCCAAAGGACCCATATTGAGAAATGTTGTTTACCTCCAGGGAGGGAGAGAATTGATGAACACTGGAAGTATATCAAAGCACACTTTTTAAATTTGATTTTTATCATTTTATTTTGTTTATGTTTACTTTTGCAACATTGCAATGTGGAGGTATGTTTGACATGACCTCACATGTATAGTCAAAATCAATGTGCTTGACTTCTCAAGGAGGGGGAAGGGGTAGAAGGGAGGGAGATAATTTGAAACTCAATTTTAAAAAAATTAAATTTTTCCAAGTAATTGAAAATTTTTAAATTAAATAAATAAAATATTTTTTGAATCTGTCATTTTTCTTTATACTGGAATTGTTTATGTTTCAGAATTTCATTCTTTAGAATTTCTCTGGGCTGACTTTGGATCCTATCAACCTTTCTCTGAGCCATATGAAACCCACTTTCCTAAAATCTAGGGTACGTGTGAGATCCTACATAATTTTCCTTTCTTTTCCCTTCACAAACTCTAGGAAGAAATGTTTACTTCCCAACAAGAACTTTGTCCCATTTGTTTCAACAACTATATAGTAATACTCCCACTGCCTTTTCTGTTCAAACTCTAATTTGTTTTATTTAATAATTTACTTTATTAATTGGATGCTTATCAATTTGTTTTACTTCCTTTACCTTGCCAACTACCTTCTCTTTTCTTACATCCTTAATTCCTTCTCCTCTGGTCATCTTCAAATATTTATTTCTTTTCTGTTTTTGATGATAAGGACCATGTATTTTTGGCAATAATAATAACAATATATTATTAATAATTATTAATGATAATAATTAATAATAACAATAACATTCATATGCAACTTACCTTATACCAGGCATTATGCTAAATGCATTACAATGTTAAGTGCTTTACTATACTAAGTGATCTCAACAACCCTGGAAAGTGGGTGTTTTTATTATCCACATTTTCTAAATGAGGAAACTGAGTCCATCAGAGGGTAAGTGACTTGCCTTGAGGGTCACATAGCTAGTGAGTATCTGAGACTGGAAACAGAACTCAGGTGTTCCTGACTTCAGGCCCAATGCTCTATCCATCGCGCCACCAGTTGCCTCCATAAAGAAAAATAGTTCTGAATGTCAATCTCAGTTTTTTACTACTCCATTTGGTCCTGACTCTGATTCCTGGAATTATGTTCTATAATTCCCTGTTCTTCACATGTAAGTACCTCACTCATTTATCCTATTACCCTAGATCACCGATGGCTATCACAAAAGAGTCAACTGCTAGCATCATTCTTCAAAGTCTTTATCACAAGCACAAAGTCATTTTTCTAGAATGCAAACCTTCTTTCCAAATACACAGGAAACCTTTCAAAGAGCAACAAGATCAGAGATACTAAGATAAACGGGGCAAGGGCAGGGAAGAATACCATTCACTGTTGGGAAATGATGGCCATCGATAACATAGACCAACATTGGCCCAATAAACAAACGTCCATCTTATTTCATGCTTACTGCTTTGGGGAAAAGTTTTATTGACAAGAGATAAATCTACAGGTAAGACTTATTTCTGACAGCAAGAGTCAATATCTTTTCTGCAAAGAGAGGTGTTTACCCCTCCCCCTTTCTGGAGTTGTCCACCAAGTCCCTAAGTCCTGACTGATGATTTGTCAGGCTCACAGCCTTTGCAGAATTTCAATAGGAAAAGCTTCAATCTTGTCCAAGGTCTCTCCGGCATTCTTCCCTCTCTCCAACCCAGGAACATATCCATCAGATTTTCTGCAGGAACATTTTCATTCCGTTGGCCCCAGATGGAATCTGCAGAGGCCATTAAGATGCAAACCCACTCTTAGGAAGAGGTGAACATTTGTCTTCCCTTGGTAACTGCCATAGGCAATGAGATAGATTTTGTACTAGGGACAGGAACAGTTCCCTTCCCTTCCTGTAGCAATTAGCCCATGGAGCATCATTGAACTTTGGAAATTTCCCCTTGTTTTGTGTGAGAAAGACAAAGCTTTTTCACACATGGGTAGCCAGATGTAAAAGAAAGATGCATTTTTGTTAACCAGGAGATAGTTACTTCTACAAATACCACTTACTTGTATTTTCGACTAGGGCAACTACACAAACCATGCCCTCAATCCAATTGGTTGCATTTAAGGACAGCGTGGAAATTCTAAGATACTATGAGGATACTTCCAAGGAGGTTGTAAATGTGAAAGCAGTGCCCCTCTCAATTTCAGTTTCCTGGGACAAAGTCCTGGTCTCCCCTTCCCCCAACTTAGTTATAGTTCTGCTTATCATGTATTAATAATCATGGTTATATAGAGCTGGAAGGAACCTGAGAGACCATTTAATTCATCCTTATCATTTTAATTTCAGAAGAAACTGAGGCCTAGAGAGGCTAAATGTTTTTTTCCTCATGGTCAAACAGTTAGGTGACTAATAAGAGATCTGGTACAGGTCTTTCTGATTCCAAATGCCATGCCTTATCTGTAGCATTATGCTGTCTCTGTAATAATTAATATTTATGTCACACTCTGAAGGTTGCAGAGCCAAGCAAACAAACAAAGTATTTCACCTCTAAATCTAGAGCAGAGTTTTACAAAACTATTTCTCATTTGCTTTTTAAAAGGTAGGTAAGAATGAAATAATGCACATAGAATTATGTAAGAAGTTGATCAGCAGTGAACCTTTTTTTTTCAGCTTCTGTTTGTATCTTCCTACTTTCTTGCATAGAGAGTATAAACATATACATTCCTTGGTGCCTACTGGAGGCTGATTTTTTTAAAGTGATTATTGCAAAAATAGCTCAAATTCCTACTGGATGACCCAGTGCTCCAAACTCTAGGTTTGATCTTGGCAACTGTCTTGTTCTCAACCCTAAGTACTTGGAATACTATGCCCTCCATAGAATTCTTTCTAGGGAATCTCTGAATATAACTCTAATGTAGCTTGAGTCTGGGCAGCTAGGTGGCACAGTGGATAGAGCTCTGGGCTCAGAATCAGGAAAACTCATTTCCACGAGTTCAAAACCCAGCCTCAGGCAGTTAGTAGATATGTGACTCTGGACAAGTCATTTAACCCTGTTTGCCTCAGCTCCTGTAAAATGAGCTGGAAAAGGAAATGACAAATCATTACAGTATCTTTGCCAAGAAAATCCCAAAATGGAGTCATGGAGAATTGGACATGACTCAACAACAAAGTTTGAGTCGAGGTCCCCACAGATTTGGGTGAACATTTCCCCAGATCCAACATAAGCATTCAAGGTAACAAATGCATATATCATGTACAAGCTTTATTACTCTTCCCACAAAATTCAGAAGAAGAAAAAATAAATAAAAGACTGACAGTAGCCCATAAACAACAGATACAATTATTCTCCTTTTTTTCAATAAGTCTTACTTCCCTTGGAGTCCTAAAGTTCTCTGAACTCATTTGTATTCCTTCATATAGGAATAGGGGATAGTCAAAGCAAGACAAGAGTCATTTAACTACCTAAACACAGGAAAACAAACACAGGGAAAACAAAAGATAGAAAAAAATAGTCCTGGCTTTCAGATAACTCACTGTCTAAAGGAGGACACAACATTCAAACTATACAAACAAGATATAGACAGAATAAATTGGAGATAACCACAGAGGGAAGGCAGAAGCATTAAGAGGAATAGGAAAGTGCTCATGTAGAAGGTGAGATTTCAACAGGGACCTGAAGGAAGCCAGAGAAGCCAGAGTTAGAGATGGGGAAGGAGAAAATTCCAGGCATGGAAGTCAACCAATATAAAGGAAGATGGAGTGGCATGAGTAAAAATAGAAAGAAGACTGGCAACACTGGATCACAAAAGTAGATGGATTGGGCTGAGTCACGGCTCCCAGGTCCAGAAACTCTCCATATTCTTCCATGACCCAGGTCAGGTGTTTGAGGCAGTGAATAGAGAACAGAAAGACCAACTCAGAGCTAGGGTAGAGGTGGCTTTAAGTCTCTTCTCTGACACTATATACTCTATGAGATCCTGGGAAATTTATTTAAGATCTCAGCAATCCAGAAAATTCTTTAAGATTCTTATAGATCATGTGCTGATCCGTTGATGGTAGAAGGAGTTTTGTCATCGTAAGTTCCTTATACCAATAAATCACAGGTCCAGAATCCCACTGTCCCAACACCCACAGACCCAAGTATACATTTTTCTCTCACAAGAGGGCTTATACAGCTCTTTACAGACATTATCTCACTTTATCGCATTTACGATGTTCCCCCAGACACCAAATATCTGTGGAGGTGGGAAGGAGAGTTGATTTGTCCTCAAAACAAGCAAAAGACTTCTCCTCCTTCCATAGCCAGCTCTAAAGTAGCCCAAGAAAATTTGCACTAAAGAGGTACAGTGGAGTTTTAACAGTTATAGTAAAATCAATTTTTATTATAGATTATGTAACACAAACACCATATAGTTTATTAGGATAAAATGTGAGCTATCATAACCCTAGCAGTGTGAGAGTGTTATTATGGTGAACATGGCTCTGTAAATATTTATAAGGATAATTTATCTCTAACTCTACTCAGTGTCCTGTCCTGGGTCTAATCTCTGGGCAGTTTTAGTAACAGTTGATACTGGGTACCAAAACAAGAGAGGATCAATTCATATAATCTGAATACTTTGTTCTGAAAGAATAAGTAGTTGGGAAGTGAGATGGGAAAGCGCTGAAGAGGTGATAGGGATTTTAGTTTCTAGGGTACAGGTTTTATAATACATGAAAATGGGTTCTTTTTGATGGATGTATTCCAAACTAGAGTGATTGGGCACTTTGTAATGAAATAAAATGCTTTAAAAATCTAAATGGAAATATGGGGATATTTATCCCAGAGAAAAGAAGATTTGGGGTGGGGTGAGGAGGAGGCTTGACAGTTACATTTAAGTACTGAAGGGGCTGTAACCAGAAAGAGGCATGAGACTTACCCAGCTTGGCCCCAGAGGGAAGAACAGGTCATATCCTCCTGGGGAGAGAAGATTGGGAGGACGTGATAACTATTTTCATGTATTTGAAAGTCTGTTGTGGGGAAGGAGATTTAGACTTGTTCTGGTTTGGCAGGAACAATGGATAGAAGTTGTGAAGAGTGGGCTTTATGTAAGGGAAACCTGCATAATAACAGGAGAGTGGATCAAAAGCAGAATGGACTATTGGAGGTCATGAATGGGGTCTCCTTCACTGGAGGACTTCAACAAAGGCCAGATAATAAAAATAATTGACATGTGTAGAGAGGTTTAAAGGCTGAAAAACACTTTATATACATTATTTCATTCGAGTTCTTAAGGTCAATATTATTTGTGAAGAAGAAAACTGGGATTCTGAGAGGATGTGATTTGCTCATGGTCAACATAGCTAGAGAATGTCAAAGGGGAGGATTTGGACTGAAGCAATCCTGATGCCAGGCTCTATGTGATATCTACTATAGTATATCACTTCTCAAGGGATTGATACTTGTTGGGGACATTGTAGAGGAAATTTTGTTTAGAGATGGGTTTTCTGAAATGCTCTAGCTGTGACATGTCAGGCACCAGTATCCATTTATAATTTAAGACTATTTAAAACCTTATTTATATAGAATACAGGGCACCCCTCCCTCCAGTTCATAGGGTAGGGCTGCCAGCAAATGGCAACTCCAGGCTCCAGGTACTTCATGAATCTATACCTCTAAACCTAATGCTCATTAGTCCCCACTGATGTGCTTAACTTTAATAATTTGCTGGAGGAGATAGTTAGGCTTGAGATCTGGAAAAACTTCCTAAGAGTTAGAGCTAACCAAAAAGTAATGGCCTTCATAAGATAATAGATGTAGAGCTGAAAGTAGGTCAGTCAACCAGCATTCGTTAAGTGCCTACTATGTGCCAGGCACTGTGCTAAATGCTGGAAATACAGAGAAAAACAAAAAGACAGTGCCTTCCCTCAAAGAACTTACAGGTAGACAACATGAAAACAACTATGTATAAACAAACTATAGAGGAGATACATTAAAAATAATCTACAAAGGAAAGGCATTAGTGGGATAGAGAAAGGCCTTTTGTTTGTTCTTAGCTAACCAGGTGACACATTTACTGCTAATAATAACAATTTTCATGTATAGTATTTTAAGTTTAACAAACCACTTTCCTCCTTCCTTCCTCCTCCCCCCCCCTTTCTCTCTCTCCTGAGATTGAGTCTCCTCTTGCCCCAGCTGGAAGTTCATCAGCCACTCATGAGTCAAATCCCACTGTTGATTGCCACGGGAGCTTTGATCTTCTCCATTTCAGAGCAGGGCCAATCTGCCCCCCTTTTTAGGTAGCACAGTAGCATTCTGCTCCTGTGGGTTCAACATATTGGTGTCAGACTTAGTTTGAGCATCTGATTAGCTCATTTTAACTCATAACTCCATTGCAGCTCGTAACTCCAGAGCTCAAGGGATTCACCAGCCTTAGCCTCTGTTAGGATTACAAGTGTACATCACTACACTCCACAAATACTTGCTAATATCATTATTAATAACTGTCTGAGGCAGGATTGAACCTAGGCCACCTTAATCCCATGTCAAGACACTGATCATGGTATCACCTGTCAGAAGATTAGCATAAAAGATACATCAGTGGGAAAAGTTGTTTGGGAAAGGTTCATTAGAATTTCGCCTCAATGATTTCAGAAAAAACCTGGACTTATATGAACTGACGTGAAGTGAAGTAAACAGAATAAGATTGTACACAGTAACAACAATATTGTATAATGAAGAGCTGTGAATGACTTAGCTATTCTCAGCAATACAAAGACCCAAGACAATCCCAAAGGATGAAACATGATGAAATATGCTAACCACCTCCAGTGGATAAATGGATATTATCTGAATACAGACTGAAGCATACTATTTTCCTTCCTTCCTTCCTTCCCTCCTTCCTTCCTTCCCTCCTTCCTTCCTTTCTTTCTTTCTTTCTTTCTTTCTTTCTTTCTTTCTTTCTTTCTT